>NC_092110.1:46865230-47127730 GCF_045679555.1 Salvelinus alpinus | reverse complement strand
TGGTTAGAGCGTTGGGCCGGTAAGAGCGTGGTTAGAGCGTTGGGCCGGTAAGAGCGTGGTTAGAGCGTTGGGCCGGTAAGAGCGTGGTTAGATCGTTGGGCCGGTAAGAGCGTGGTTAGAGCGTTGGGCCGGTAAGAGCGTGGTTAGAGCGTTGGGCCGGTAAGAGCGTGGTTAGAGCGTTGGGCCGGTAAGAGCGTGGTTAGAGCGTTGGGCCGGTAAGAGCGTGGTTAGAGCGTTGGGCCGGTAAGAGCGTGGTTAGAGCGTTGGGCCGCTAAGAGCGTGGTTAGAGCGTTGGGCCGGTAAGAGCGTGGTTAGAGCGTTGGGCCGGTAAGAGCGTGGTTAGAGCGTTGGGCCGGTAAGAGCGTGGTTAGAGCGTTGGGCCGGTAAGAGCGTGGTTAGAGCGTTGGGCCGGTAAGAGCGTGGTTAGAGCGTTGGGCCGGTAAGAGCGTGGTTAGAGCGTTGGGCCGGTAACAGAAAGGTTAGAGCGTTGGGCCGGTAACAGAAAGGTTAGAGCGTTGGGCCGGTAAGAGCGTGGTTAGAGCGTTGGGCCGGTAAGAGCGTGGTTAGAGCGTTGGGCCGGTAAGAGCGTGGTTAGAGCGTTGGGCCGGTAAGAGCGTGGTTAGAGCGTTGGGCCGGTAAGAGCGTGGTTAGAGCGTTGGGCCGGTAAGAGCGTGGTTAGAGCGTTGGGCCGGTAAGAGCGTGGTTAGATGGTTGGGCCGGTAAGAGCGTGGTTAGAGCGTTGGGCCGGTAACGGAAAGGTTGCTGGATCGAATCCCCGAGCTGCCAAGGTAGACAAATCTGTCGTTCTGCCCCACTGTTCCCCGGTAGGCCGTCATTGTAAATAAGAACACTGGTTAAATAAAATTAAAATTAAAATTAAAGTCTGTGTTTTGAGTAGGCTTTCCCCTTGCGTTTAAATCCCTCTCGGACAAGGTGATTTTTATCAATATATTTGACTTGAAAATACTAATTAGCATCAAAGTAGACATCATGCAAGACTACAAATCCCAGCATGCTCCTGCATGTCATCTCTAGCTAACACCTTTGCTGTCAGCTAACTAGCTACTAGCTACCTTCATCCAAAACAAAAGATACATTGAACATTTTAATTTACTGTTCCATATTTTATTTAACTAATTATTGGCTTATTTATTCATTTGGTCTCGTGTTTTGTACATAATACTGTCCTAGTACCAGTCTGATATTTACAAAGTGACATGAATGGGCTCGTTTTTTGCGAAAAAGCTAGCTAGCTAGCTACCTAGATGATATTAGCAACAGACCCTTATTTTCGGTTGTGTCTAGATGGTATACAGCTACGGACGGGAGTGACACATACATTGTCATTTTGGAGTCGTTTTGGGGAGCATTTGAATTTACCCTTAACCTAACCAGTGTCTTAACCTTAACATAATAATCCTAACCTGCTGCGTGAGTTCTCCTAACCTGTGAAAAGTCGATTCTGTTCGTAGTTGTATACAATCTAGTCTTCACCCTTATTTTACCAGATCTTCTCCTTCAGCTGGTGGAGTTCTGATCCCTTACAATTTCTGCCAACTATATATATATATATATATACCAGGTGATACCTATTTAAATTCATGGTGTCAGAATGCACTGCTGTATTAATTCAGAAGTATCTTGACATGTTCTGTGGTAGATTCAAAGCCAGATTAAGTCTTTGCATAATGTACCCATAATCATGACTAAGCACAATTATTTATATATATTTATTATAAGCACATTTATTTGACAAGAATGCACCTCGTCACCCATCAATCACGTCAAACACATGAACACATGAACACATAAATAACTCCAACCGTGACATTGTTTTAAAGAAATCAGAATAGTAAACAATGCATACATACAGTGCCTCAGAAAGTATTCATGCCCCTTGACTTATTCCACATTTTTTTGTTACAGCCTGAATTCAAAATGGATTAAATATTTTCTTCTCACACACCTACACACAATACCCCATAATGACATCACAATACCCCATAATGACATCACAATACCCCATAAGGACATCACAATACCCCATAATGACATCACAATACCCCATAATGACATCACAATACCCCATAAGGACATCACAATACCCCATAATGACATCACAATACCCCATAATGACATCACAATACCCCATAAGGACATCACAATACCCCATAAGGACATCACAATACCCCATAATGACATCACAATACCCCATAAGGACATCACAATACCCCATAAGGACATCACAATACCCCATAAGGACATCACAATACCCCATAAGGACATCACAATACCCCATAAGGACATCACAATACCCCATAATATATATGATAGATGATAGAAATTCCTCTGACGTTCTTTGGTGAATCCAAATAGTTTAGTTGTTATTTTTTTGTTTGTTGTTTGTTTGTTTTTTACCCCCTTTTTCTCCCCAATTTCGTGGTATCCAATTGTTAGTAGTTACTATCTTGTCTCATCGCTACAACTCCCGTACGGGCTCGGGAGAGACGAAGGTCGAAAGCCG
The DNA here is from genome assembly GCF_045679555.1 of Salvelinus alpinus. Classification (NCBI taxonomy): domain Eukaryota; kingdom Metazoa; phylum Chordata; class Actinopteri; order Salmoniformes; family Salmonidae; genus Salvelinus; species Salvelinus alpinus. Next base: position 47,125,206 of record NC_092110.1, on the reverse strand, counting down.
TGCGTCCTCCGAAACACAACCCAACCAAGCCGCACTGCTTCTTAACACAGCGCGCCTCCAACCCGGGAAGCCAGCCGCACCAATGTGTCGGAGGAAACACCGTGCACCTGGCGACCGTGCACTGCGCGGCCCGCCACTGGAGTCGCTGGTGCGCGATGAGACAAGGATATACCTACCGGCCTAACCCGGACGACGCTAGGCCAATTGTGCGTCGCCCCATGGACCTCCCGGTCGCGGCCAGCTGCGACAGAGCCTGGGCGCGAACCCAGAGTCTCTGGTGGCACAGCTAGCGCTGCGATGCAGTGCCCTAGACCACTGCGCCACCTGGGAGGCCTGTTTCACAGTGCCATCCGTTTTGTCACCAAAGCCCCATATACTAACCACCACTACGACCTGTACGCTCTCGTTGGTTGGCCCTCGCTTCATACTCGTCACCAAACCCACTGGCTACAGGTTATCTACAAGACCCTGCTAGGTAAAGCCTGCCTTATCTCAGCTCACTGGTCACCACAGCAGCACCCACCTGTAGCATGCGCTCCAGCAGGTATATCTCTCTGGTCACCCCCAAAGCCAATTCCTACTTTGGTCGCCTTTCCTTCCAGTTCTCTGCTGCCAATGACTGGAACGAACTGCAAAAATCACTGAAGCTGGAGACTCATATCTCCCTCACTAGCTTTAAGCGCCAGCTGTCAGAGAAGCTCACAGATCACTGCACCTGTACACAGCCCATCTGTAAACAGCCCATCCAACTACCTCATCCCCATACTGTATTTATTTATTTATCTTGCTCCTTTGCACCCCAGTATCTCTACTTGCACATTCATCTTCTGCACATCTACCATTCCAGTGTTTAATTGCTATATTGTAATTACTTCGCCACCATGGCCTATTTATTGCCTTACCTCCCTTATCTTACCTCATTTGCACTCAGTGTATATAGACTTTTTTGTTTTCTTTTGTTCTACTGTAGTATTGACTGTATGTTTGTTTTACTCCATGTGTAACTCTGTGTTGTTGTTTGTGTCTCACTGCTTTGCTTTATCTTGGCCAGGTCGCAGTTGCAAATGAGAACTTGTTCTCAACTAGCCTACCTGGTTAAATAAAGGCGAAATAAAATTAAAATAAATTAAACATGTCCACTGGTTTCTAGTGATGTTGCTTCCGGCTCCATTTATCATGACGGACACAGCTGATCAATGACATTTGGGAGGAGGCAAAGGTCAGGTGGAACCATTCTAGCCAATCAGAGGGCAGACACGCCTGTGAATAACAGGCACAACTGTTTCCACTAGTTACCACAGCCACAAAGACGATGGTCTATATCGTAGAAATTCATGTGGTTTTCATTTAAGGTTAGGCATAAGTTTTAACACTGTGGTTAAGGTTTCAAATCACCATCCAACATACAGATGCTTATGACGTTGGAGTCATGTCCTAGAAAATAACAGTCAATTATATTTGTGATCACCATTCACCCTGTTGGATAACTCTCCTGTCTGCTGGTCTTTCACCTCACCAGGCTCAGAGTTCCTTCAGTTGGGACTGGGGACCGTCTTTCCCAACCCTGGGGCTGTGGAAAGGTGTTCGTCTGGAGGCCTTTGATGTGCTGCGCCTCATCCATCTCTCTACTGTACCAGTCTATAGTATGTCTCTGTCTCTCTACTGTACCAGTCTATAGTATGTCTGTCTCTCTACTGTACCAGTCTATAGTATGTCTCCATCTCTCTACTGTACCAGTCTATAGTATGTCTCTGTCTCTCTACTGTACCAGTCTATAGTATGTCTCCATCTCTCTACTGTACCAGTCTATAGTATGTCTCTGTCTCTCTACTGTACCAGTCTATAGTATGTCTCTACTGTACCAGTCTATAGTATGTCTCCATCTCTCTACTGTACCAGTCTATAGTATGTCTCCATCTCTCTACTGTACCAGTCTATAGTATGTCTCTGTCTCTCTACTGTACCAGTCTATAGTATGTCTCCATCTTTCTACTGTACCGAGTCTATAGTATGTCTCCATCTCTCTACTGTACCAGTCTATAGTATGTCTCCATCTCTCTACTGTACCAGTCTATAGTATGTCTCCATCTCTCTACTGTACCAGTCTATAGTATGTCTCTACTGTACCAGTCTATAGTATGTCTCTACTGTACCAGTCTATAGTATGTCTCTGTCTCTCTACTGTACCAGTCTATAGTATGTCTCCATCTCTCTACTGTACCAGTCTATAGTATGTATCCATCTCTCTACTGTACCAGTCTATAGTATGTCTCTACTGTACCAGTCTATAGTATGTCTCCATCTCTCTACTGTACCAGTCTATAGTATGTCTCCATCTCTCTACTGTACCAGTCTATAGTATGTCTGTCTCTCTACTGTACCAGTCTATAGTATGTCTCTGTCTCTCTACTGTACCAGTCTATAGTATGTCTCCATCTCTCTACTGTACCAGTCTATAGTATGTCTCTGTCTCTCTACTGTACCAGTCTATAGTATGTCTCCATCTCTCTACTGTACCAGTCTATAGTATGTCTGTCTCTCTACTGTACCTGTCTATAGTATGTATGTCTCTCTACTGTACCAGTCTATAGTATGTCTCTCTACTGTACCAATCTATAGTATGTCTCCATCTCTCTACTGTACCAGTCTATAGTATGTCTCTGTCTCTCTACTGTACCAGTCTATAGTATGTCTCCATCTCTCTACTGTACCAGTCTATAGTATGTCTCCATCTCTCTACTGTACCAGTCTATAGTATGTCTCCATCTCTCTACTGTACCAGTCTATAGTATGTCTCTGTCTCTCTACTGTACCAGTCTATAGTATGTCTCCATCTCTCTACTGTACCAGTCTATAGTATGTCTCTACTGTACCAGTCTATAGTATGTCTCACGTAGTCAGTGTCTCTACTGTACCAGTCTATAGTATGTCTCCATCTCTCTACTGTACCAGTCTATAGTATGTCTCCATCTCTCTACTGTACCAGTCTATAGTATGTCTCTGTCTCTCTACTGTACCAGTCTATAGTATGTATCTATCTCTCTACTGTACCAGTCTATAGTATGTCTCTGTCTCTCTACTGTACCAGTCTATAGTATGTCTCCATCTCTCTACTGTACCAATCTATAGTATGTCTCTACTGTACCAGTCTATAGTATGTCTCTGTCTCTCTACTGTACCAGTCTATAGTATGTCTATCTCTCTACTGTACCAGTCTATAGTATGTCTCTACTGTACCAGTCTATAGTATGTCTCCATCTCTCTACTGTACCAGTCTATAGTATGTCTCCATCTCTCTACTGTACCAGTCTATAGTATGTCTCCATCTCTCTACTGTACCAGTCTATAGTATGTCTCCGTCTCTCTACTGTACCAGTCTATAGTATGTCTCCATCTCTCTACTGTACCAGTCTATAGTATGTCTCCATCTCTCTACTGTACCAGTCTATAGTATGTCTCCATCTCTCTACTGTACCAGTCTATAGTATGTCTCTACTGTACCAGTCTATAGTATGTCTCTACTGTACCAGTCTATAGTATGTTTCTCTCTACTGTACCAGTCTATAGTATGTCTCTCTACTGTACCAGTCTATAGTATGTCTCCATCTCTCTACTGTACCAGTCTATAGTATGTCTCTACTGTACCAGTCTATAGTATGTCTCTACTGTACCAGTCTATAGTATGTCTCTGTCTCTCTACTGTACCAGTCTATAGTATGTCTCCATCTATGTCTCTACTGTACCAGTCTATAGTATGTCTCTGTCTCTCTACTGTACCAGTCTATAGTATGTCTCCATCTCTCTACTGTACCAGTCTATAGTATGTCTCCATCTCTCTACTGTACCAGTCTATAGTATGTCTCCATCTCTCTACTGTACCAGTCTATAGTATGTCTCTGTCTCTCTACTGTACCAGTCTATAGTATGTCTCTACTGTACCAGTCTATAGTATGTCTCCATCTCTCTACTGTACCAGTCTATAGTATGTCTCTACTGTACCAGTCTATAGTATGTCTCTACTGTACCAGTCTATAGTATGTCTCTGTCTCTCTACTGTACCAGTCTATAGTATGTATCCATCTCTCTACTGTACCAGTCTATAGTATGTCTCTGTCTCTCTACTGTACCAGTCTATAGTATGTCTCCATCTCTCTACTGTACCAATCTATAGTATGTCTCTACTGTACCAGTCTATAGTATGTCTCTGTCTCTCTACTGTACCAGTCTATAGTATGTCTCTACTGTACCAGTCTATAGTATGTCTCTACTGTACCAGTCTATAGTATGTCTCCATCTCTCTACTGTACCAGTCTATAGTATGTCTCCATCTCTCTACTGTACCAGTCTATAGTATGTCTCTGTCTCTCTACTGTACCAGTCTATAGTATGTCTCTACTGTACCAGTCTATAGTATGTCTCTGTCTCTCTACTGTACCAGTCTATAGTATGTCTCCATCTCTCTACTGTACCAGTCTATAGTATGTCTCCATCTCTCTACTGTACCAGTCTATAGTATGTCTCTGTCTCTCTACTGTACCAGTCTATAGTATGTCTCTACTGTACCAGTCTATAGTATGTCTCTACTGTACCAGTCTATAGTATGTCTCTACTGTACCAGTCTATAGTATGTCTCTACTGTACCAGTCTATAGTATGTCTCTACTGTACCAGTCTATAGTATGTCTCTACTGTACCAGTCTATAGTATGTCTCTGTCTCTCTACTGTACCAGTCTATAGTATGTCTCCATCTCTCTACTGTACCAGTCTATAGTATGTTTCTACTGTACCAGTCTATAGTATGTCTCTACTTCTCCAGTCTATAGTATGTCTCTGTCTCTCTACTGTACCAGTCTATAGTATGTCTCCATCTCTCTACTGTACCAGTCTATAGTATGTCTCTGTCTCTCTACTGTACCAGTCTATAGTATGTCTCCATCTCTCTACTATACCAGTCTATAGTATGTCTCTACTGTACCAGTCTATAGTATGTCTCCATCTCTCTACTGTACCAGTCTATAGTATGTCTCCATCTCTCTACTGTACCAGTCTATAGTATGTCTCCATCTCTCTACTGTACCAGTCTATAGTATGTCTCCATCTCTCTACTGTACCAGTCTATAGTATGTCTCCATCTCTCTACTGTACCAGTCTATAGTATGTCTCTGTCTCTCTACTGTACCAGTCTATAGTATGTCTCTGTCTCTCTACTGTACCAGTCTATAGTATGTCTCCATCTCTCTACTGTACCAGTCTATAGTATGTCTCTGTCTCTCTACTGTACCAGTCTATAGTATGTCTCTCTACTGTACCAATCTATAGTATGTCTCCATCTCTCTACTGTACCAGTCTATAGTATGTCTCCATCTCTCTACTGTACCAGTCTATAGTATGTCTCTCTACTGTACCAGTCTATAGTATGTCTCCATCTCTCTACTGTACCAGTCTATAGTATGTCTCCATCTCTCTACTGTACCAGTCTATAGTATGTCTCTGTCTCTCTACTGTACCAGTCTATAGTATGTCTCCATCTCTCTACTGTACCAGTCTATAGTATGTCTCCATCTCTCTACTGTACCAGTCTATAGTATGTCTCTACTGTACCAGTCTATAGTATCTCTCTACTGTACCAGTCTATAGTATCTCTCTACTGTACCAGTCTATAGTATGTCTCTACTGTACCAGTCTATAGTATGTCTCCATCTCTCTACTGTACCAGTCTATAGTATGTCTCTACTGTACCAGTCTATAGTATGTCTCTGTCTCTCTACTGTACCAGTCTATAGTATGTCTCCATCTCTCTACTGTACCAGTCTATAGTATGTCTCTGTCTCTCTACTGTACCAGTCTATAGTATGTCTCCATCTCTCTACTGTACCAGTCTATAGTATGTCTCTGTCTCTCTACTGTACCAGTCTATAGTATGTCTCCATCTCTCTACTGTACCAGTCTATAGTATGTCTCCATCTCTCTACTGTACCAGTCTATAGTATGTCTCCATCTCTCTACTGTACCAGTCTATAGTATGTCTCCATCTCTCTACTGTACCAGTCTATAGTATGTCTCTGTCTCTCTACTGTACCAGTCTATAGTATGTCTCCATCTCTCTACTGTACCAGTCTATAGTATGTCTCCATCTCTCTACTGTACCAGTCTATAGTATGTCTCCATCTCTCTACTGTACCAGTCTATAGTATGTCTCTACTGTACCAGTCTATAGTATCTCTCTACTGTACCAGTCTATAGTATCTCTCTACTGTACCAGTCTATAGTATGTCTCTACTGTACCAGTCTATAGTATGTCTCCATCTCTCTACTGTACCAGTCTATAGTATGTCTCTACTGTACCAGTCTATAGTATCTCTCTACTGTACCAGTCTATAGTATGTCTCTACTGTACCAGTCTATAGTATGTCTCCATCTCTCTACTGTACCAGTCTATAGTATGTCTCTACTGTACCAGTCTATAGTATGTCTCTACTGTACCAGTCTATAGTATCTCTCTACTGTACCAGTCTATAGTATGTCTCCATCTCTCTACTGTACCAGTCTATAGTATGTCTCCATCTCTCTACTGTACCAGTCTATAGTATGTCTCCATCTCTCTACTGTACCAGTCTATAGTATGTCTCCATCTCTCTACTGTACCAGTCTATAGTATGTCTCCATCTCTCTACTGTACCAGTCTATAGTATGTCTCCATCTCTCTACTGTACCAGTCTATAGTATGTCTCCATCTCTCTACTGTACCAGTCTATAGTATGTCTCCATCTCTCTACTGTACCAGTCTATAGTATGTCTCCATCTCTCTACTGTACCAGTCTATAGTATGTCTCCATCTCTCTACTGTACCAGTCTATAGTATGTCTCCATCTCTCTACTGTACCAGTCTATAGTATGTCTCCATCTCTCTACTGTACCAGTCTATAGTATGTCTCCATCTCTCTACTGTACCAGTCTATAGTATGTCTCCATCTCTCTACTGTACCAGTCTATAGTATGTCTCCATCTCTCTACTGTACCAGTCTATAGTATGTCTCTGTCTCTCTACTGTACCAGTCTATAGTATGTCTCCATCTCTCTACTGTACCAGTCTATAGTATGTCTCCATCTCTCTACTGTACCAGTCTATAGTATGTCTCCATCTCTCTATTGTACCAGTCTATAGTATGTCTCCATCTCTCTACTGTACCAGTCTATAGTATGTCTCCGTCTCTCTACTGTACCAGTCTATAGGATGTCTCCATCTCTCTACTGTACCAGTCTATAGTATGTCTCCATCTCTCTACTGTACCAGTCTATAGTATGTCTCCATCTCTCTACTGTACCAGTCTATAGTATGTCTCCATCTCTCTACTGTACCAGTCTATAGTATGTCTCTGTCTCTCTACAGTACCAGTCTATAGTATGTCTCCATCTCTCTACTGTACCAGTCTATAGTATGTCTCCATCTCTCTACTGTACCAGTCTATAGTATGTCTCCATCTCTCTACTGTACCAGTCTATAGTATGTCTCTCTACTCTACCAGTCTATAGTATGTCTCCGTCTCTCTACTGTACCAGTCTATAGTATGTCTCTACTGTACCAGTCTATAGTATGTCTCCATCTCTCTACTGTACCAGTCTATAGTATGTCTCCATCTCTCTACTGTACCAGTCTATAGTATGTCTCTGTCTCTCTACTGTACCAGTCTATAGTATGTCTCCATCTCTCTACTGTACCAGTCTATAGTATGTCTCTGTCTCTCTACTGTACCAGTCTATAGTATGTCTCTCTACTGTACCAGTCTATAGTATGTCTCTGTCTCTCTACTGTACCAGTCTATAGTATGTCTCCATCTCTCTACTGTACCAGTCTATAGTATGTCTCTGTCTCTCTACTGTACCAGTCTATAGTATGTCTCCATCTCTCTACTGTACCAGTCTATAGTATGTCTCCATCTCTCTACTGTACCAGTCTATAGTATGTCTTCATCTCTCTACTGTACCAGTCTATAGTATGTCTCCATCTCTCTACTGTACCAGTCTATAGTATGTCTCCATCTCTCTACTGTACCAGTCTATAGTATGTCTCTGTCTCTCTACTGTACCAGTCTATAGTATGTCTCCATCTCTCTACTGTACCAGTCTATAGTATGTCTCCGTCTCTCTACTGTACCAGTCTATAGTATGTCTCTGTCTCTCTACTGTACCAGTCTATAGTATGTCTCCATCTCTCTACTGTACCAGTCTATAGTATGTCTCTGTCTCTCTACTGTACCAGTCTATAGTATGTCTCCATCTCTCTACTGTACCAGTCTATAGTATGTCTCCATCTCTCTACTGTACCAGTCTATAGTATGTCTCCATCTCTCTACTGTACCAGTCTATAGTATGTCTTCATCTCTCTACTGTACCAGTCTATAGTATGTCTCCATCTCTCTACTGTACCAGTCTATAGTATGTCTCCATCTCTCTACTGTACCAGTCTATAGTATGTCTCTGTCTCTCTACTGTACCAGTCTATAGTATGTCTCCATCTCTCTACTGTACCAGTCTATAGTATGTCTCTACTGTACCAGTCTATAGTATGTCTCCATCTCTCTACTGTACCAGTCTATAGTATGTCTCCATCTCTCTACTGTACCAGTCTATAGTATGTCTCCATCTCTCTACTGTACCAGTCTATAGTATGTCTCTGTCTCTCTACTGTACCAGTCTATAGTATGTCTCTCTACTGTACCAGTCTATAGTATGTCTCCATCTCTCTACTGTACCAGTCTATAGTATGTCTCTGTCTCTCTACTGTACCAGTCTATAGTATGTCTCCATCTCTCTACTGTACCAGTCTATAGTATGTCTCCATCTCTCTACTGTACCAGTCTATAGTATGTCTCCATCTCTCTACAGTACCAGTCTATAGTATGTCTCCATCTCTCTACTGTACCAGTCTATATTATGTCTCTCTACTGTACCAGTCTATAGTATGTCTCCGTCTCTCTACTGTACCAGTCTATAGTATGTCTCTACTGTACCAGTCTATAGTATGTCTCCATCTCTCTACTGTACCAGTCTATAGTATGTCTCTGTCTCTCTACTGTACCAGTCTATAGTATGTCTCCATCTCTCTACTGTACCAGTCTATAGTATGTCTCCATCTCTCTACTGTACCAGTCTATAGTATGTCTCCATCTCTCTACTGTACCAGTCTATAGTATGTCTCCATCTCTCTACTGTACCAGTCTATAGTATGTCTCTGTCTCTCTACTGTACCAGTCTATAGTATGTCTCCATCTCTCTACTGTACCAGTCTATAGTATGTCTCCATCTCTCTACTGTACCAGTCTATAGTATGTCTCCGTCTCTCTACTGTACCAGTCTATAGTATGTCTCTACTGTACCAGTCTATAGTATGTCTCCATCTCTCTACTGTACCAGTCTATAGTATGTCTCCATCTCTCTACTGTACCAGTCTATAGTATGTCTCTACTGTACCAGTCTATAGTATGTCTCTCTACTGTACCAGTCTATAGTATGTCTCCATCTCTCTACTGTACCAGTCTATAGTATGTCTCCATCTCTCTACTGTACCAGTCTATAGTATGTCTCCATCTCTCTACTGTACCAGTCTATAGTATGTCTCCATCTCTCTACTGTACCAGTCTATAGTATGTCTCCATCTCTCTACTGTACCAGTCTATAGTATGTCTCCATCTCTCTACTGTACCAGTCTATAGTATGTCTCCATCTCTCTACTGTACCAGTCTATAGTATGTCTCTCTACTGTACCAGTCTATAGTATGTCTCTGTCTCTCTACTGTACCAGTCTATAGTATGTCTCTGTCTCTCTACTGTACCAGTCTATAGTATGTCTCCATCTCTCTACTGTACCAGTCTATAGTATGTATCTGTCTCTCTACTGTACCAGTCTATAGTATGTCTCTACTGTACCAGTCTATAGTATGTCTCCATCTCTCTACTGTACGAGTCTATAGTATGTCTCCATCTCTCTACTGTACCAGTCTATAGTATGTCTCTACTGTACCAGTCTATAGTATGTCTCCATCTCTCTACTGTACCAGTCTATAGTATGTCTCCATCTCTCTACTGTACCAGTCTATAGTATGTCTCCATCTCTCTACTGTACCAGTCTATAGTATGTCTCTACTGTACCAGTCTATAGTATGTCTCCATCTCTCTACTGTACCAGTCTATAGTATGTCTCCATCTCTCTACTGTACCAGTCTATAGTATGTCTCCATCTCTCTACTGTACCAGTCTATAGTATGTCTCCATCTCTCTACTGTACCAGTCTATAGTATGTCTCCATCTCTCTACTGTACCAGTCTATAGTATGTCTCTACTGTACCAGTCTATAGTATGTCTCTACTGTACCAGTCTATAGTATGTCTCTGTCTCTCTACTGTACCAGTCTATAGTATGTCTCCATCTCTCTCCGTGTCTCTCTGTCTCTGCATGTGCATCTAACTATTCTGACCTTGTTATCTATACAGCTACTCTGTGAACTCTCCTAGGCTGAATCCCAAATCATCCCCTCCTCTAGCCTCCATTTGTGCGTTCAGGCATGCCTCCGCCGTATGCACAAGTGTCCCAAAGCTGAGGGAGTTAAAATGATGGAGGGTGTATTAGACTCTTCGATAGCCACTTTGACCGAGTCTGCTTCGCTGCTGGCTTGAGAGTGAAGTAGTATCCCATAACGCACCGCGTGCCTAATTAGAGCCATGACATATGTAACATATTAAATACTTTCCTAATTAACTGTTTTTCTGTTACTGAGGTATATTTATTGTGAGACGACTGGGAGAATTTCATGCTGATTTTATTATATAAACGGTACATGAATCATTAAAGTCAGGAGGTGATTTATCCCCTCACCCCTCTGGAAGTCACCCTCTGAGTTTCATCAGCAACACGTGACAACAGAGGGCCCTCCGTGCGAGTTGGTAGGGGCAAGGGGATGGTTTGGGATGGTGGTCTGGGATTCACTGCTAGTCATGGAAAGCCCCTCTCCTCTTCCTGTCTCCCAGACTCCTCTCTGTCTCAGTGGGTGGTGAAGGTGGACGTGTTGGTTGTTGCCGTGGAGGAGACTAAAGTCCAGGTCAACCTCTCTCTGATGGAGCTGTCTTCAGAACAGACCTTCACAGTGGTGTTTCCATCTGGGAAGAGCAAGAACACCTTGATCCTCCATGTCAACACAGTTAGTATGGGCTGCTGGGTGGGAAGGTGTCTTATGGTTCTGGAACCCTATTCCGTGGATAGTGCCCTACTGTTAACCAGTCCTTTACAGTATAGTGCCCTACTGTTGACCAGTCCTTTACATTATAGTGCCCTACTGTTAACCAGAGTCCTATACAGTATAGTGCCCTACTGTCGACCAGAGTCCTATACAGTATAGTGCCCTACTGTTAACCAGAGTCCTTTACAGTATAGTGCCCTACTGTTAACCAGAGTCCTATACAGTATAGTGCCCTACTGTTAACCAGAGTCCTTTACAGTATAGTGTCCTACTGTTAACCAGAGTCCTTTACAGTATAGTGCCCTACTGTTGACCAGTCCTATACAGTATAGTACCCTACTGTTGACCAGTCCTTTACAGTATAGTGCCCTACTGTTGACCAGTCCTATACAGTATAGTACCCTACTGTTGACCAGTCCTATACAGTATAGTACCCTACTGTTGACCAGTCCTATACAGTATAGTGCCCTACTGTTGACCAGATTCCTTTACAGTATAGTGCCCTACTGTTGACCATAGTCCTTTACAGTATAGTGCCCTACTGTTGACCAGAGTCCTTTACAGTATAGTGCCCTACTGTTGACCAGAGTCCTTTACAGTATAGTGCCCTACTGTTGACCAGAGTCCTTTACAGTATAGTGCCCTACTGTTGACCAGAGTCCTTTACAGTATAGTGCCTTACTGTTGACCAGAGTCCTTTACAGTATAGTACCCTACTGTTGACCAGTCCTATACAGTATAGTGCCCTACTGTTGACCAGAGTCCTTTACAGTATAGTGCCCTACTGTTGACCAGAGTCCTTTACAGTATAGTGCCCTACTGTTGACCAGTCCTATACAGTATAGTGCCCTACTGTTGACCAGTCCTTTACAGTATAGTACCCTACTGTTGACCAGTCCTTTACAGTATAGTACCCTACTGTTGACCAGAGTCCTTTACAGTATAGTGCCCTACTGTTGACCAGAGTCCTTTACAGTATAGTGCCCTACTGTTGACCAGAGTCCTTTACAGTATAGTACCCTACTGTTGACCAGTCCTATACAGTATAGTGCCCTACTGTTGACCAGAGTCCTTTACAGTATAGTGCCCTACTGTTGACCAGAGTCCTTTACAGTATAGTGCCCTACTGTTGACCAGTCCTATACAGTATAGTGCCCTACTGTTGACCAGTCCTTTACAGTATAGTACCCTACTGTTGACCAGTCCTATACAGTATAGTACCCTACTGTTGACCAGAGTCCTTTACAGTATAGTACCCTACTGTTGACCAGAGTCCTATACAGTATAGTGCCCTACTGTTGACCAGAGTCCTTTACAGTATAGTGCCCTACTGTTGACCAGAGTCCTTTACAGTATAGTGCCCTACTGTTGACCAGTCCTATACAGTATAGTGCCCTACTGTTGACCAGTCCTTTACAGTATAGTACCCTACTGTTGACCAGAGTCCTTTACAGTATAGTGCCCTACTGTTGACCAGTCCTTTACAGTATAGTGCCCTACTGTTGACCAGAGTCCTTTACAGTATAGTGCCCTACTGTTGACCAGAGTCCTTTACAGTATAGTACCCTACTGTTGACCAGTCCTATACAGTATAGTGCCCTACTGTTGACCAGAGTCCTTTACAGTATAGTGCCCTACTGTTGACCAGAGTCCTTTACAGTATAGTGCCCTACTGTTGACCAGAGTCCTTTACAGTATAGTACCCTACTGTTGACCAGTCCTATACAGTATAGTGCCCTACTGTTGACCAGAGTCCTTTACAGTATAGTGCCCTACTGTTAACCAGAGTCCTTTACAGTATAGTGCCCTACTGTTGACTAGTCCTTTACAGTATAGTACCCTACTGTTAACCAGAGTCCTTTACAGTATAGTGCCCTACTGTTGACCAGTCCTTTACAGTATAGTGCCCTACTGTTGACCAGAGTCCTTTACAGTATAGTACCCTACTGTTGACCAGAGTCCTTTACAGTATAGTACCCTACTGTTGACCAGAGTCCTTTACAGTATAGTACCCTACTGTTGACCAGAGTCCTTTACAGTATAGTGTCCTACTGTTAACCAGAGTCCTTTACAGTATAGTACCCTACTGTTGACCAGAGTCCTTTACAGTATAGTACCCTACTGTTGACCAGTCCTATACAGTATAGTACCCTACTGTTGACCAGTCCTATACAGTATAGTGCCCTACTGTTGACCAGTCCTATACAGTATAGTGCCCTACTGTTGACCAGTCCTATACAGTATAGTGCCCTACTGTTGACCAGAGTCCTTTACAGTATAGTGCCCTACTGTTGACCAGTCCTTTACAGTATAGTGCCCTACTGTTGACCAGAGTCCTTTACAGTATAGTGCCCTACTGTTGACCAGTCCTTTACAGTATAGTGCCCTACTGTTAACCAGAGTCCTATACAGTATAGTGCCCTACTGTTGACCAGAGTCCTTTACAGTATAGTACCCTACTGTTTACCAGAGTCCTTTACAGTGTAGTGTCCTACTGTTAACCAGAGTCCTTTACAGTATAGTGCCCTACTGTTGACCAGAGTCCTTTACAGTATAGTACCCTACTGTTGACCAGAGTCCTTTACAGTATAGTACCCTACTGTTGACCAGAGTCCTTTACAGTATAGTACCCTACTGTTGACCAGAGTCCTTTACAGTATAGTGCCCTACTGTTGACCAGTCCTATACAGTATAGTACCCTACTGTTGACCAGTCCTATACAGTATAGTACCCTACTGTTGACCAGTCCTATACAGTATAGTACCCTACTGTTGACCAGAGTCCTTTACAGTATAGTGCCCTACTGTTGACCAGTCCTATACAGTATAGTGCCCTACTGTTGACCAGTCCTATACAGTATAGTGCCCTACTGTTGACCAGTCCTATACAGTATAGTGCCCTACTGTTGACCAGTCCTATACAGTATAGTGCCCTACTGTTGACCAGTCCTTTACAGTATAGTACCCTACTGTTGACCAGTCCTTTACTGTATAGTACCCTACTGTTGACCAGAGTCCTTTACAGTATAGTGCCCTACTGTTGACCAGTCCTATACAGTATAGTGCCCTACTGTTGACCAGAGTCCTTTACAGTATAGTGCCCTACTGTTGACCAGAGTCCTTTACAGTATAGTGCCCTACTGTTGACCAGAGTCCTTTACAGTATAGTACCCTACTGTTGACCAGTCCTTTACAGTATAGTACCCTACTGTTGACCAGAGTCCTTTACAGTATAGTACCCTACTGTTGACCAGTCCTATACAGTATAGTACCCTACTGTTGACCAGAGTCCTTTACAGTATAGTGCCCTACTGTTGAGAAGGGCCCATAGGGTTATAAAGGGAAGAGGATGCCACATCTTATCTCTACTGGAAAGACCTCTGAATGTCCAGGTTTTAGCATGTCTCATCGTGCTGAGGTAAATGTTCTCTGTGTGTGTGTGTGTGTGTGTGTGTGTGTGTGTGTGTGTGTGTGTGTGTGTGTGTGTGTGTGTGTGTGTGTGTGTGTGTGTGTGTGTGTGTGTGTGTGTGTGTGTGTGTGTGTGTGTGTGTGTGTGTGTTGTAGAGTAACCAGGTGAAGCTGTGGTGGCCCAGTGGTCATGGTGAGCAACACTCCTATCATCTCAGTGTGAGAGGAACCATGCTAGAGGGAACAGCCGTACTCAGGACAGACACACAGGTCAGAACTCAACATCTCTACTCCTCTCCCCTCTCTTCTCACTGTCTCCAGTCCTCTGTCTTCTCACGGTCTCCAGTCCTCTGTCTTCTCACGGTCTCCAGTCCTCTGTCTTCTCACGGTCTCCAGTCCTCTGTCTTCTCACGGTCTCCAGTCCTCTGTCTTCTCACTGTCTCCAGTCCTCTGTCTTCTCACTGTCTCCAGTCCTCTGTCTTCTCACGGTCTCCAGTCCTCTGTCTTCTCACTGTCTCCAGTCCTCTGTCTTCTCACTGTCTCCAGTCCTCTGTCTTCTCACTGTCTCCAGTCCTCTGTCTTCTCACTGTCTCCAGTCCCCTCTTCTCACGGTCTCCAGTCCTCTGTCTTCTCACTGTCTCCAGTCCTCTGTCTTCTCACGGTCTCCAGTCCTCTGTCTTCTCACTGTCTCCAGTCCTCTGTCTTCTCACGGTCTCCAGTCCTCTGTCTTCTCACTATCTCCGTCCTCTGTCTTCTCACTGTCTCCAGTCCTCTGTCTTCTCACTGTCTCCAGTCCTCTGTCTTCTCACTGTCTCCAGTCCTCTGTCTTCTCACTGTCTACTATCCCCTCTCTTCTCACTGTCTCCAGTCCTCTGTCTTCTCACTGTCTCCAGTCCTCTGTCTTCTCACTGTCTCCAGTCCTCTGTCTTCTCACTGTCTCCTATCCCCTCTCTTCTCACTGTCTCCAGTCCTCTGTCTTCTCACTGTCTCCTATCCCCTCTCTTCTCACGGTCTCCAGTCCTCTGTCTTCTCACTGTCTCCAGTCCTCTGTCTTCTCACTGTCTCCAGTCCTCTGTCTTCTCACTGTCTCCAGTCCTCTGTCTTCTCACGGTCTCCAGTCCTCTGTCTTCTCACGGTCTCCAGTCCTCTGTCTTCTCACGGTCTCCAGTCCTCTGTCTTCTCACTGTCTCCAGTCCTCTGTCTTCTCACTGTCTCCAGTCCTCTGTCTTCTCACGGTCTCCAGTCCTCTGTCTCACTGTCTCTCCAGTCCTCTGTCGTCTCACTGTCTCTCCAGTCCTCTGTCTTCTCACTGTCTCCAGTCCTCTGTCTTCTCACTGTCTCCAGTCCTCTGTCTTCTCACTGTCTACTATCCCCTCTCTTCTCACTGTCTCCAGTCCTCTGTCTTCTCACTGTCTCCAGTCCTCTGTCTTCTCACTGTCTCCAGTCCTCTGTCTTCTCACTGTCTCCAGTCCTCTGTCTTCTCACTGTCTCCAGTCCTCTGTCTTCTCACTGTCTCTCCAGTCCTCTGTCTTCTCACGGTCTCCAGTCCTCTGTCTTCTCACGGTCTCCAGTCCTCTGTCTTCTCACTGTCTCCAGTCCTCTGTCTTCTCACTGTCTCCAGTCCTCTGTCTTCTCACGGTCTCCAGTCCTCTGTATCACTGTCTCTCCAGTCCTCTGTCGTCTCACTGTCTCTCCAGTCCTCTGTCTTCTCACTGTCTCCAGTCCTCTCTCTTCTCACTGTCTCCAGTCCTCTGTCTTCTCACTGTCTCCAGTCCTCTGTCTTCTCACGGTCTCCAGTCCTCTGTCTCACTGTCTCTCCAGTCCTCTGTCGTCTCACTGTCTCTCCAGTCCTCTGTCTTCTCACTGTCTCCAGTCCTCTGTCTTCTCACTGTCTCCAGTCCTCTGTCTTCTCACTGTCTCCAGTCCTCTGTCTTCTCACTGTCTCTATATTTAACATCTTCTCTGTCTCCAGGTGTATTTAACATAATCTGTCTTCAGGTGTATTTAACATTCTCTCTGTGTTAATCCCAAGGTGTATTTCCGTACAGTAGAGCTGGTCCAGGAGCCAATCGCTGGTTCCCCTGGGCTGAGTTTTTACTTCCGGGTCAACAAGAAGCCCATCTTCCTGAAGGGGTCAAACTGGATCCCAGCTCACGCCCTTCAGGACCTGGTCAGCCCTGCTGAGTGAGAGAGACACGCACGCACACACACACGCACGCACGCACGCACGCACGCACACACGCACGCACGCACGCACGCACACACGCACGTGTCTTTGGTCTTAATCGTGATATCAACCTTTCACTCATTAAATACTTCTAAGTGTTTTGTATATTTGAAACGGCAACATGACAATGTCATTATGTTTATTTACATTGTTAAGAGTTTGTTTACGTTATGATTCAAACAAGACTTTAATGTTCTGATTTAACACACCGGTGCGTCAGTCTAAGTTACTTCACACAACAAATCCCCTTCAAAATCTGTCACTTTAAACAAGAGATATCTGTGGGTTTTTTTGCGTTGGATGAGTCTCAATCCACCGCATCTGCCAGTGTTGCACTTCCTCATCTGAGGTGAAAGGTGACAGAACTAGAGCAGTGTTGGTCAGACCAGGAGACATCCCATCTGAGGTGAAAGGTGACAGAGATACAGCTGGTGTTGGTCAGACCAGGAGACATCCCATCTGAGGTGAAAGGAGACAGAGATAGAGCAGTGTTGGTCAGACCAGGAGACATCCCATCTGAGGTGAAAGGTCACAGAGATGGAGCAGTGTTGGTCAGACCAGGAGACATCCCATCTGAGGTGAAAGGTGACAGAGATAGAGCAGTGTTGGTCAGACCAGGAGACATCCCATCTGAGGTGAAAGGTGACAGAGATAGAGCAGTGTTGGTCAGACCAGGAGACATCCCATCTGAGGTGAAAGGAGACAGAGATACAGCTGGTGTTGGTCAGACCAGGAGACATCCCATCTGAGGTGAAAGGTGACAGAGATAGAGCAGTGTTGGTCAGACCAGGAGACATCCCATCTGAGGTGAAAGGTGACAGAGATAGAGCAGTGTTGGTCAGACCAGGAGACATCCCATCTCAAATCAAATCAAATCAAATTTTATTTGTCACATACACATGGTTAGCAGATGTTAATGCGAGTGTAGCGAAATGCTTGTGCTTCTAGTTCCGACAATGCAGTAATAACCAACAAGTAATCTAACCTAACAATTCCACAACTACTACCTTATACACACAAGTGTAAAGGGATAAAGAATATGTACATAAAGATATATGAATGAGTGATGGTACAGAACGGCATAGGCAAGATGCAGTAGATGGTATAGAGTACGGTATATACATATGAGATGAGTACTGTAGGGTATGTAAACATAAAGTGGCATAGTTTAAAGTGGCTAGTGATACATGTATTACATAAAGATGGCAAGATGCAGTAGATGCTATAGAGTACAGTATATACATATGAGATGAGTAATGTAGGGTATGTAAACATTATATTAAGTGGCATTGTTTAAAGTGGCTAGTGGTACATTTTTACATAATTTCCATCAATTCCCATTATTAAAGTGGCTGTAGTTGAGTCAGTATGTTGGCAGCGGCCGCTAAATGTTAGTGGTGGCTGTTTAACAGTCTGATGGCCTTGAGATAGAAGCTGTTTTTCAGTCTCTCGGTCCCAGCTTTGATGCACCTGTACTGACCTCGCCTTCTGGATGATAGCGGGCTGAACAGGCAGTGGCTTGGGTGGTTGTTGTCCTTGATGATCTTTATGGCCTTCCTGTGACATCGGGTGGTGTAGGTGTCCTGGAGGGCAGGTAGTTTGCCCCCGGTGATGCGTTGTGCAGACCTCACTACCCTCTGGAGAGCCTTACGGTTGTGGGCGGAGCAGTTGCCGTACCAGGCGGTGATACAGCCCGACAGGATGCTCTCGATTGTGCATCTGTAGAAGTTTGTGAGTGCTTTTGGTGACAAGCCGAATTTCTTCAGCCTCCTGAGGTTGAAGAGGCGCTGCTGCGCCTTCTTCACAACGCTGTCTGTGTGGGTGGACCAATTCAGTTTGTCTGTGATGTGTACACCGAGGAACTTAAAACTTTCCACCTTCTCCACTACTGTCCCGTCGATGTGGATATGGGGGTGCTCCCTCTGCTGTTTCCTGAAGTCCACAATCATCTCCTTTGTTTTGTTGACGTTGAGTGTGAGGTTATTTTCCTGACACCACACTCCGAGGGCCCTCACCTCCTCCCTGTAGGCCGTCTCGTCGTTGTTGGTAATCAAGCCTACCACTGTAGTGTCATCCGCAAACTTGATGATTGAGTTGGAGGCGTGCATGGCCACGCAGTCGTGGGTGAACAGGGAGTACAGGAGAGGGCTCAGAACGCACCCTTGTGGGGCCCCAGTGTTGAGGATCAGCGGGGTGGAGATGTTGTTACCTACCCTCACCACCTGGGGGCGGCCCGTCAGGAAGTCCAGGACCCAGTTGCACAGGGCGGGGTCGAGACCCAGGGTCTCGAGCTTGATGACGAGTTTGGAGGGTACTATGGTGTTAAATGCTGAGCTGTAGTCGATGAACAGCATTCTCACATAGGTATTCCTCTTGTCCAGATGGGTTAGGGCAGTGTGCAGTGTGGTTGCGATTGCGTCGTCTGTGGACCTATTGGGTCGGTAAGCAAATTGGAGTGGGTCTAGGGTGTCCGGTAGGGTGGAGGTGATATGGTCCTTGACTAGTCTCTCAAAGCACTTCATGATGACGGAAGTGAGTGCAACGGGGCGGTAGTCGTTTAGCTCAGTTACCTTAGCTTTCTTGGGAACAGGAACAATGGTGGCCCTCTTGAAGCATGTGGGAACAGCAGACTGGGATAAGGATTGATTGAATATGTCCGTAAACACACCAGCCAGCTGGTCTGCGCATGCTCTGAGGACGCGGCTGGGAATGCCGTCAGGGCCTCCAGCCTTGCGAGGGTTAACACGTTTAAATGTTTTACTCACCTCGGCTGCAGTGAAGGAGAGCCCGCAGGTTTTGGTAGCGGGCCGTGTCAGTGGCACTGTATTGTCCTCAAAGCGAGCAAAAAAGTTATTTAGCCTGTCTGGGAGCAAGACATCCTGGTCCGCGACGGGGCTGGTTTTCTTTTTGTAATCCGTGATTGACTGTAGACCCTGCCACATACCTCTTGTGTCTGAGCTGTTGAATTGCGACTCTATTTTGTCTCTGTACTGGGACTTAGCTTGTTTGATTGCCTTGCGGAGAGAATAGCTACACTGTTTGTATTCGGTCATGTTTCCGGTCACCTTGCCCTGGTTAAAAGCAGTGGTTCGCGCTTTCAGTTTCACGCGAATGCTGCCGTCAATCCACGGTTTCTGGTTTGGGAATGTTTTAATCGTTGCTGTGGGTACGACATTGTCAATGCACTTTCTAATGAACTCGCTCACCAAATCAGCATATTCGTCAATGTTGTTGTTGGACGCAATGCGGAACATATTCCAATCCGCGTGATCGAAGCAGTCTTGAAGCGTGGAATCAGATTGGTCGGACCAGCGTTGAACAGACCTGAGCGAGGGAGCTTGTTGTTTTAGTTTCTGTTTGTAGGCTGGAAGCAACAAAATGGAGTCGTGGTCAGCTTTTCCGAAAGGAGGGCGGGGGAGGGCCTTATATGCGTCGCGGAAGTTAGTATAACAATGATCCAAGGTTTTACCAGCCCTGGTAGCACAATCGATATGCTGATAGAATTTAGGGAGTTTTGTTTTCAGATTAGCCTTGTTAAAATCCCCAGCTACGATGAATGCAGCCTCAGGGTGTGTGGTTTCCAGTTTAGAAAGAGTCAGATAAAGTTCGTTCAGGGCCATCGATGTGTCTGCTTGGGGGGGAATATATACGGCTGTGATTATAATCGAAGAGAATTCCCTTGGTAGATAATGCGGTCGACATTTGATTGTGAGGAATTCTAGATCAGGTGAACAGAATGACTTGAGTTCCTGTATGTTGTTATGATCACACCACGTCTCGTTAATCATAAGGCATACACCCCCGCCCCTCTTCTTACCAGAAAGATGTATGTTTCTGTCGGCGCGATGCGTGAAGAAACCAGCTGGCTGCACCGACTCCGTTAGCATCTCTTGAGTGAGCCATGTTTCCGTGAAGCAGAGAACGTTACAATCCCTGATGTCTCTCTGGAATGTTACCCGTGCTCGGATTTCATCAACCTTATTGTCAAGAGACTGGACATTGGCGAGTAGTATGCTAGGGAGTGGAGCGCGATGTGCCCGTCTCCGAAGCCTGACCAGGAGACCGCTACGTTTTCCCCTTTTACGGCGTCGCATAGGGTCGCCGGCTGGGATCAGATCCATTGTATTGGGTGGAAGGCAAAACACTGGATCCGTTTCGGGAAAGTCATATTCCTGGTTGGAACGATGGTGAGTTGACGTTGCTCTTATATTCAGTAGTTCCTCCCGACTGTATGTAATGAAACCTAAGATTACCTGGGGTACCAATGTAAGGAATAACACATAAAAAAACAAAATACTGCATATTTTCCAAGGAACGCGAAGCGAGGCGGCCATCTCGGTCGGCGCCGGAAGTAGGTGAAGGTGAAAGGTGCCAGAACTAGAGCAGTGTTTATCAGAGCAGGAGACATCCCATCTGAGGTGAAAGGAGACAGAGATAGAGCAGTGTTGGTCAGACCAGGAGACATCCCATCTGAGGTGAAAGGTGACAGAGATAGAGCGGTGTTGGTCAGACCAGGAGACATCCCATCTGAGGTGAAAGGTGACAGAGCTAGAGCAGTGTTGGTCAGACCAGGAGACATCCCATCTGAGGTGAAAGGTGACAGAGATAGAGCAGTGTTGGTCAGACCAGGAGACATCCCATCTGAGGTGAAAGGTGACAGAGATACAGCTGGTGTTGGTCAGACCAGGAGACATCCCATCTGAGGTGAAAGGAGACAGAGCTAGAGCAGTGTTGGTCAGACCAGGAGACATCCCATCTGAGGTGAAAGGTGACAGAGATAGAGGGGTGTTGGTCAGACCAGGAGACATCCCATCTGAGGTGAAAGGTGACAGAGATAGAGCTGGTGTTGGTCAGACCAGGAGACATCCCATCTGAGGTGAAAGGAGACAGAGCTAGAGCAGTGTTGGTCAGACCAGGAGACATCCCATCTGAGGTGAAAGGTGACAGAGATAGAGCAGTGTTGGTCAGACCAGGAGACATCCCATCTGAGGTGAAAGGTGACAGAGCTAGAGCAGTGTTGGTCAGACCAGGAGACATCCCATCTGAGGTGAAAGGTGACAGAGATAGAGCAGTGTTGGTCAGACCAGGAGACATCCCGAAAATCAGTCTTGTCATGGTCTGTAGTGTCCGAACCGTTTGGGACCCGACTGTGGAACATTAGATATTAAACCTTAGTCTGAAGGTAGCCCATACATATGAATGGAAGTATGAAGGTAGCTTTGTGCCTACCCAAAGAAGGGGTTAAATATGTGTTTAAAAAATCATTCCTGAGTGGTTTTATTATCTAGATTTCAGACACTTCAAAACCTGTTTTCCTACAGTTCATTTTTTGACTGTTCTTTTTGTCATCTCTGAATGTGTTATTCAATGCTTTTCTATGGGCTTTAGTAGTAAAGGCCAAAATCTATACTTTATATATATATTTTTTATATTTGTATTTTATTCCTAAAGGAGTCCTAAAATTCTAACTCAAATTAGCTAAATGATCCATGTTATAAGCATCTTAAACCAATATGTCAGCTTAGCAACCACCCCCTTAGCAACCCTCACTGTAACCTGATAGATTTGAACAGACAGTAGTTCGTCGTTATTGTCTGGTTCAGTCATTGCCTATCCATTGTTCTGTTTCAGTGTGAGGAACCTTCTACAGTCGTCCGTGGACGCTAATATGAACGCTCTCAGGGTCTGGGGGGGAGGAGTCTATGAGCAGGACCTGTTCTACTCTCTCTGTGATGAGATGGGGATCATGGTAACTGACTGAATAGTACTCTTTCTCCTTGTCTTCGTCACAAACTCTCCATTTCCTTTATATTGCTGTACTTTTGACCAATCCCTTGTCTGTCCTTAGATCTGGCAGGACTTCATGTTTGCCTGTGCCATGTACCCCACTGAGCCTGACTTCATAGAGACGGTTAGAGAGGAGGTTGGCCAACAGGTGAGCTACACCTACAGGGTTGATGTTAGTAGCTTTGTCCAGGCCTCGACTGCCCGTAGAGCTACACCTACAGGGTTGACGTTAGTAGCTTTGTCCAGGCCTCGATGGCCCGTAGAGCTACACCTACAGGGTTGATGTTAGTAGCTTTGTCCAGGCCTCGATGGTCCGTAGAGCTACACCTACAGGGTTGATGTTAGTAGCTTTGTCCAGGCCTCGATGGTCCGTAGAGCTACACCTACAGGGTTGATGTTAGTAGCTTTGTCCAGGCCTCGGCGGCCCATAGAGCACACTACAGGGTTGATGTTAGTAGCTTTGTCCAGGCCTCGACGGCCCATAGAGCACACTACAGGGTTGATGTTAGTAGCTTTGTCCAGGCCTCGACGGCCCATAGAGCACACTACAGGGTTGACGTTAGTAGCTTTGTCCAGGCCTCGGCGGCCCATAGAGCACACTACAGGGTTGACGTTAGTAGCTTTGTCCATGCCTCGGCGGCCCATAGAGCACACTACAGGGTTGACGTTAGTAGCTTTGTCCAGGCCTCGGCGGCCCATAGAGCACACTACAGGGTTGATGTTAGTAGCTTTGTCCAGGCCTCGACTGCCCATGGAGCACACTACAATCTGTTTCTGTAGCGTGATGCAGCTTGATGCAGGGTGATGCAGCATCCCCTGGACAAGGCCTTGATGTATGTTACTATTGATTAGGATGACTCATTTCCTGGTTATAGCATGTGATAACACGTGTTCCTTCCTGTTTCCTCGACCCCAATCAGGTGAGACGCTTAAAGTCCCACCCCTCGGTCATCGTGTGGAGTGGGAACAACGAGAATGAGGCGGCCCTGGCCACTGACTGGTTCGGCATCCCTGTTGCCCAGCAACCCCGGTACCATAGAGACTATGTGACTCTGTATGTGGACAACATCAGGGCCATTGTTCAGAAGGTGAGAGACATATCTGAGACATTGAACTAAGAAATACTAAGTCATGATCTGTGTCCACTGGCACCCTAAACCCTATTACCTACAGTATGTGGGTCATTCTACAGTAGTTTAAATTGAGGGTTGGTTGTTTTTCTTCTCATTTGCATCTTATTTTCATTTCCCCCAAACTTTCAGTAGACATATACAGTATATACAGAATACTAACCTTATATACATTTACATTTACATTTAAGTCATTTAGCAGACGCTCTTATCCAGAGCGACTTACAAATTGGTGCATTCACCTTATGATATCCAGTGGAACAACCACTTTACAATAGTGCATCTAACTCTTTTAAGGGGGAGGGGGGGGTTAGAAGGATTACTTTATCCTATCCTAGGTATTCCTTAAAGAGGTGGGGTTTCAGGTGTCTCCGGAAGGTGGTGATTGACTCCGCTGACCTGGCGTCGTGAGGGAGTTTGTTCCACCATTGGGGTGCCAGCGCAGCGAACAGTTTTGACTGGGCTGAGCGGGAACTGTACTTCCTCAGAGGTAGGGAGGCGAGCAGGCCAGAGGTGGATGAACGCAGTGCCCTTGTTTGGGTGTAGGGCCTGATCAGAGCCTGAAGGTACGGAGGTGCCGTTCCCCTCACAGCTCCGTAGGCAAGCACCATGGTCTTGTAGCGGATGCGAGCTTCAACTGGAAGCCAGTGGAGAGAGTGGAGGAGCGGGGTGACGTGAGAGAACTTGGTAAGGTTGAACACCAGACGGGCTGCGGCATTCTGGATGAGTTGTAGGGGTTTAATAGCACAGGCAGGGAGCCCAGCCAACAGCGAGTTGCAGTAATCCAGACGGGAGATGACAAGTGCCTGGATTAGGACCTGCGCCGCTTCCTGTGTGAGGCAGGGTCGTACTCTGCGAATGTTGTAGAGCATGAACCTAAAGGAACGGGTCACCGCCTTGATGTGAGTTGAGAACGACAGGGTGTTGTCCAGGATCACGCCAAGGTTCTTAGCACTCTGGGAGGAGGACACAATGGAGTTGTCAACCGTGATGGCGAGATCATGGAACGGGCAGTCCTTCCCCGGGGGGAAGAGCAGCTCCGTCTTGCCGAGGTTCAGCTTGAGGTGGTGATCCGTCATCCACACTGATATGTCTGCCAGACATGCAGAGATGCGATTCGCCACCTGGTTATCAGAGGGGGGAAAGGAGAAGATTAATTGTGTGTCGTCTGCATAGCAATGATAGGAGAGACCATGTGAGGATATGACAGAGCCAAGTGACTTGGTGTATAGCGAGAATAGGAGAGGGCCTAGAACAGAGCCCTGGGGGACACCAGTGGTGAGAGCACGTGGTGCGGAGACAGATTCTCGCCACGCCACCTGGTAGGAGCGACCTGTCAGGTAGGACGCAATCCAAGCGTGGGCCGCGCCGGAGATGCCCAGCTCGGAGAGGGTGGAGAGGAGGATCTGATGGTTCACAGTATCAAAGGCAGCCGATAGGTCTAGAAGGATGAGAGCAGAGGAGAGAGAGTTAGCTTTAGCAGTGCGGAGCGCCTCTGTGACACAGAGAAGAGCAGTCTCAGTTGAATGACTAGTCTTGAAACCTGACTGATTTGGATCAAGAAGGTCATTCTGAGAGAGATAGCAGGAGAGCTGGCCAAGGACGGCACGTTCAAGAGTTTTGGAGAGAAAAGAAAGAAGGGATACTGGTCTGTAGTTGTTGACATCGGAGGGATCGAGTGTAGGTTTTTTCAGAAGGGGTGCAACTCTCGCTCTCTTGAAGACGGAAGGGACGTAGCCAGCGGTCAAGGATGAGTTGATGAGCGAGGTGAGGTAAGGGAGAAGGTCTCCGGAAATGGTCTGGAGAAGAGAGGAGGGGATAGGGTCAAGCGGGCAGGTTGTTGGGCGGCCGGCCGTCACAAGACGCGAGATTTCATCTGGTGAGAGAGGGGAGAAAGAGGTCAAAGCACAGGGTAGGGCAGTGTGAGCAGAACCAGCGGTGTCGTTTGACTTAGCAAACGAGGATCGGATGTCGTCGACCTTCTTTTCAAAATGGTTGACGAAGTCATCTGCAGAGAGGGAGGAGGGGGGAGGAGGGGGAGGAGGATTCAGGAGGGAGGAGAAGGTGGCAAAGAGCTTCCTAGGGTTAGAGGCAGATGCTTGGAATTTAGAGTGGTAGAAAGTGGCTTTAGCAGCAGAGACAGAAGAGGAGAATGTAGAGAGGAGGGAGTGAAAGGATGCCAGGTCCGCAGGGAGGCGAGTTTTCCTCCATTTCCGCTCGGCTGCCCGGAGCCCTGTTCTGTGAGCTCGCAGTGAGTCGTCGAGCCACGGAGCAGGAGGGGAGGACCGAGCCGGCCTGGAGGATAGGGGACATAGAGAGTCAAAGGATGCAGAAAGGGAGGAGAGGAGGGTTGAGGAGGCAGAATCAGGAGATAGGTTGGAGAAGGTTTGAGCAGAGGGAAGAGATGATAGGATGGAAGAGGAGAGAGTAGCGGGGGAGAGAGAGCGAAGGTTGGGACGGCGCGATACCATCCGAGTAGGGGCAGTGTGGGAAGTGTTGGATGAGAGCGAGAGGGAAAAGGATACAAGGTAGTGGTCGGAGACTTGGAGGGGAGTTGCAATGAGATTAGTGGAAGAACAGCATCTAGTAAAGATGAGGTCAAGCGTATTGCCTGCCTTGTGAGTAGGGGGGGAAGGTGAGAGGGTGAGGTCAAAAGAGGAGAGGAGTGGAAAGAAGGAGGCAGAGAGGAATGAGTCAAAGGTAGACGTGGGGAGGTTAAAGTCACCCAGAACTGTGAGAGGTGAGCCATCCTCAGGAAAGGAACTTATCAGGGCGTCAAGCTCATTGATGAACTCTCCAAGGGAACCTGGAGGGCGATAAATGATAAGGATGTTAAGCTTGAAAGGGCTGGTAACTGTGACAGCATGGAATTCAAAGGAGGCGATAGACAGATGGGTCAGGGGAGAAAGAGAGAATGTCCACTTGGGAGAGATGAGGATCCCAGTGCCACCACCCCGCTGACCAGAAGCTCTCGGAGTGTGCGAGAACACGTGGGCAGACGAGGAGAGAGCAGTAGGAGTAGCAGTGTTATCAGTGGTGATCCATGTTTCCGTCAGTGCCAAGAAGTCGAGGGACTGGAGGGACGCATAGGCTGAGATGAACTCTGCCTTGTTGGCCGCAGATCGGCAGTTCCAGAGGCTGCCGGAGACCTGGAACTCCACGTGGGTCGTGCGCGCTGGGACCACCAGGTTAGAGTAGCGGCGGCCACGCGGTGTGAAGCGTTTGTATGGTCTGTGCAGAGAGGAGAGAAGAGGGATAGACAGACACATAGTTGACAGGCTACAGAAGAGGCTACGCTAATGCAAAGGAGATTAGAATGACAAGTGGACTACACGTCTCGAATGTTCAGAAAGTTAAGCTTACGTTGCAAAAAAAATCTTATTGACTAAAATGATATAGTACTGCTGGCTGGTGAAGTAGGCTGGCTAGTAGTGGCTGCGTTGTTGACTTTGTTTGAAAGTGTAGCTGGCTAGGTAACCTCGACAATTTCTCTAAATTTCTCTAAACTACACAATTATCTTGGATACAAGGACAGCAAAGACAACTATGTAGCTAGCTAACACTACGCTAATCAAGTCGTTCCGTTGTAATGTAAGTTTCTACAGTGCTGCTATTCGGTAGAAGTTGGCTAGCTAGCAGTGTTAGCTAGCAGTGTACAGTATATACAGTACACTAACATTATATACAGAATACTAACCTTATATACAGAATACTAACCTTATACACAGTATATACAGTATACTAACCTTATACACAGTATATACACTATACTAACCTTAGATACAGTACACTAACCTTATACACAGTATATACAGTATACTAACCTTAGATACAGTATACTAACCTTATACACAGTATATACAGTACACTAACCTTATACACAGTATATACAGTACACTAACCTTATACACAGTATATACACTATACTAACCTTAGATACAGTACACTAACCTTATACACAGTATATACAGTATACTAACCTTAGATACAGTATACTAACCTTATATACAGTACACTAACCTTATATACAGTACACTAACCTTATATACAGTATATACAGTACACTAACCTTATACACAGTATATACAGTATACTAACCTTAGATACACTATACTAACCTTATATACAGTATATATAGTATACTAACCTTATATACAGTACACTAACCTTATATACAGTACACTAACCTAATATACAGTATATACACTATACTAACCTTATATACAGTATATATAGTATACTAACCTTATATATAGTACACTAACCAAATATACAGTATAGACACTATACTAACCTTATATACAGTATACAGTATACAGTATATACAGTACAGACTTCTCCCCATCTTAGCTACTGTTGTATCAATATGTTTTGACCATGACAGTTTACAATCCAGGGTAACTCCAAGCAGTTTAGTGTCCTCAACTTGCTCAATTACCACATTATTCATTACAAGATTTAGTTGAGGTTCAGGGTTTAGTGAATGATTTGTCCCAAATACAATGCTTTTAGTTTTAGAAATATTTAGGACTAACTTATTCCTTTGCCACCCACTCTAAAACTAACTGCAGCTCTTTGTTGAGTGTTGCAGTCATTTCAGTCTCTGTAGTAGCTGACGTGTATAGTGTTGAGTCATCTGCATACATAGACACACTGGCTTTACTCAAAGGCAGTGACATGTCGTTAGTAAAGATTGAAAAAAGTAAGGGGCCTAGACAGCTGCCCTGAGGAATTCCTAATTCTACCTGGATTATGTTGGAGAGCCTTCCATTAAGAACACCCTCTGTGTTCTGTTAGACAGGTAACTCTTTATCCACATTATAGCAGGGGGTCTAAAGCCATAACACATGGGTGTCAAACTCAAATACCCAGTGGGCCAAAATGTAAAACCTGAACAAAGTCGCGGGCCAACATTGAACAAATGAACCTTTTAATATGGACCCAAACAAGTTTTGCTTTAACATTGAATATGGAACAAGCATCGCTTATTACCATACAATATATAATTTAATAGTGGAGACATGCAAAATCGAAATGTGAAAAAACACATCAATGGCATTCATTTATTAAATAAATAAAATTTAAATAAAAATCGTATGCCTCTTTTCTATTTGCAGCCTTCTGATTTAAATACCAAAATAAACTTTTTCCACTGGCTAATAATTTTACAAATAAAATGATAATAAATCAATCAACCATTCAAGCCCATGCCTTGTAGCAAGAAAAAGTGCACAAAGAAAACGTTAATTATTGCACACTGATCTAATCTGATGTGCCCAAGCCAGATACCCGGCATCTCTTCTTGGATGCTAGTTCATCAATGTCTGGGCTCAGGCTCTGAGCTGAAGAAATCCTCAGTATCGAGCGAAGGTGTTCATCAGTCAGACGTCTCCTGTGAGTTGTTTTGGTCATCTTCATCGAGGAGAAAAGTTGCTCGCATAGATAAGTGCTGCCGAACATGGAGAGCATCTGAGCAGCTTGGGTGCGGAGCTGAGGCATTGTGTCAGGGATGAACCGTGGAAACTGTGCGGCGCCCACAGCATCATACTTTGACTTCAGCGTGTTGTTGCACTGGAGTTCAATCAGCTCCATTTGGATGTTGGTTGGTGCATTTTCCACATCAACTGCGAAGGGATTACTAAGCAGTTCAAACCTACATTTCTGGACATCGAAGTCGGCAAATCGCCGGCTAAACTCAGCGGCGCGAACACTGAGCGCTTGGGAACACGGCGGTAGAGATCTGCGCTTTTATGGTTTGGCAGCAGGGAAAATGGCAATGGTTTCCTTGCAGCATCTGATTCTCCCACAGGCACAGTTTAGTTTTAAAGGCCCTCACTGCAGCGTACATGTCTGTGAGGATGCGCCCCCGCCCCTGAAGCTGTAGGTTCAGCGCATCGAGATGGCTCGAGATGTCACAGAGAAAGATATTCTGCCTCCCACTTGTCCAGAAAGCTCCTGTTTTCTGCCTTTCTTTTCGCCATTTTTGGGAAGGGATAGCGCGCTGACAGTCGTAGTATTAGCGGTGAATGCGCTGTATAATACCGGCGGGCCAGCTCTAGTAGTAATTTATTATTGTTTCGCGGGCCAAAATTAATTATTTGGCCCGCGGGCCAGAGTTTGACACCCATGCCATAACACATAAGTTTTTCCAGCAGCAGACTATGATCAATAATGTCAAAAGCTGCACTGAAGTCTAACAAGACCCCACAATCATTTTATCATCAATTTCTCTCAGCCAATCATCAGTTATTTGTGTAAGTGCTGTGCTTGTTGAATGTCCTTCCCTATAAGCATGCTGAAAGTCTGTCGTCAATTTGTTTACTGTAAAATAGCATTGTATCTGGTCAAACACAATTTGACCAAGTTTACTAAGGGTTGGTAACAGGCTGATTGGTCGGCTATTTGAGCCAGTAAAGGGGGCTTTACTATTCTTAGGTAGCAGAATGACTTTTGCTTCCCTCCAGGCCTGAGGACACACACTTTCTAGTAGGCTTACATTTAAGATATGGCAAATAGGAGTGGCAATATTGTCTGCTATTATCCTCAGTAATTCTCCATCCAAGTTGTCAGACCCCATTTTTTCACCTCTTCCACACTCACTTTACCAAATTCAAATTACAATGCTTGTCTTTCATAATTTGGTCAGATATAATTTCACGTGTAGTTTCAGCATTGTTGGCATGTCAGGCCTTAGTTTGCTAACCTTGCCAATTAAAAACACATTAAAGTAGTTGGCAATATCAGTGGGTTTTGTGTTGACCATCTGATTCAATGAATGATGGAGCTGAGTTTGCCTTTTTGCCCAAAGTTTCATTTGAGGAGCTCCAAAGCTTTTTACTATCATTCTTTATTTCATTTATCTTTGTTTCATAGTGTAGTTTCTTCTTCTTTGTATTCAGTTTAGTCACATGATTTCTCAATTTGCAGTACGTTTGCCAATCAGTTGCGCAGCCAGACCTATTTGCCATCTGTTTTGCCTCATCCCTCTCAACCATACAATTTTTTAATTCCTCATCAATCCACGGAGAATTAACAGTTTTCACATTGATTCTACAGTCTCTCACCTGGTGATATTTGTAGGGGTGTGGCTTAAGGCACATTGATTCTACAGTCTCTCACCTGGTGATATTTGTAGGGGTGTGGCTTAAGGCACATTGATTCTACAGTCTCTCACCTGGTGATATTTGTTAGGGGTGTGGCTTAAGGCACATTGATTCTACAGTCTCTCACCTGGTGATATTTGTAGGGGTGTGGCTTAAGGCACATTGATTCTACAGTCTCTCACCTGGTGATATTTGTAGGGGTGTGGCTTAAGGCACATTGATTCTACAGTCTCTCACCTGGTGATATTTGTAGGGGTGTGGCTTAAGGCACATTGATTCTAAACTCTTTTAAAGTTTGCGTTTCAGTAGTGGCATCAAAACTGGGGACAATATTTTTCAGAGAAAGATGTTTTAAAATCAACAAAACTACTAATTAGGTCAGTATCAGTATTAATGAATCATTATCAATGTATTAATAGAACAACTCAATATTTTCCCCAAAAAAATTCAAACATGAAGTTTAGGAGTCAGGGTTTGGGACAGACACCTCTCAGACCAGAGCCCTATTCCCTATATAGTGCACTACTTTAGACCAGAGCCCTATTCCCTATATAGTGCTCTACTTTAGACCAGAACCCTATTCCCTACAGATTGAACCCTATCTCTCCCTAGCCTGGTAGAACCAGATTAAACCATATCTCTCCCTAGCCTGGTAGAACCAGATTGAACCCTATCTCTCCCTAGCCTGGTAGAACCAGATTGAACCCTATCTCTCCCTAGCCTGGTAGAACCAGATTGAACCCTATCTCTCCCTAGCCTGGTAAAACCAGATTGAACCCTATCTCTCCCTAGCCTGGTAGAAACAGATTGAACCCTATCTCTCCCTAGCCTGGTAGAACCAGATTGAACCCTATCTCTCCCTAGCCTGGTAGAACCAGATTGAACCCTATCTCTCCCTAGCCTGGTAGAACCAGACCCACCCCTATCTCCCTAGCCTGGTAGAACCAGATTGAACCATATCTCTCCTTAGCCTGGTTGAACCAGACCCACCCCTATCTCCCTAGCCTGGTTGAACCAGACCCACCCTTATCTCCCTAGCCTGGTAGAACCAGACCCACCCCTATCTCCCTAGCCTGGTAGGACCAGATTGAACCCGATCTCTCCCTAGCCTGGTAGAACCAGACCCAACCCTATCTCCATAGCCTGGTTGAACCCTGCGCTCACCAACATTGTCTGATTTAGTGCCTTTTGGTTTATTGCTTGGTGTTGGTGTCCACTCTGTTCTAATGAGTTCTGTGTGGCTTGTGGGCATTGTAGATGGAAACAGATGATCATCTAGAGGCTGCTTGTGGGCATTGTAGATGGAAACAGATGATCATCTAGAGGCTGCTGGAGGTTACTGACGTAACCCCTGTTCTGTTTCTCTCACGCCCCTAGTTTGGGAAACACTCCTTCAGGGTATCGCCATACTGGTATTGTGACGACCCTAGCCTGATTTAACCAGGTTCCTATCTCCCCCTCAGGAGGACGGTAGCCGCCCGTTCCTAGTCTCCAGTCCCACTAACGGAGCAGAGTCTCAGCAGGAGGGCTGGGTGGCCCACGACCCCTACGACGTACACTATGGAGACACACACTACTATAGCTACAGCCACGACTGCTGGGACTGGACGGCCCTGCCACGCACACGCTTCGCCTCCGAGTACGGCTTCCAGTCCTGGCCCTCCTTCTCCACCTTGCAGAAGGTACCCTGGTTGGGGATGACTACATGTACATTCCTGTATTGTACTGCCTTCAGGTCATCCAGTGATGTTCTCTGCTCTCAGGTGTCTGTGTCTGAAGACTGGAGCTATGGGAGTAACTTCTCGTCTCACCGTCAGCACCACCAGTCTGGCAACCAGCAGATGCTGCAGCAGGCTGGACTACACTACCAGCTCCCAGCCTCAGCAGATCCACTGAAGAGATACAGGGACACACTGTACATCACACAGGTACACCAGACACTGTACATTACACAGGTACACCAGACACTACATCACACAGGTACACCAGACACTGTACATCACACAGGTACACCAGACACTGTACATTACACAGGTACACCAGACACTACATCACACAGGTACACCAGACACTGTACATCACACAGGTACACCAGACACTGTACATTACACAGGTACACCAGACACTGTACATCACACAGGTACACCAGACACTGTACATTACACAGGTACACCAGACACTACATCACACAGGTACACCGGACACTACATTACACAGGTACACCAGACACTACATCACACAGGTACACCAGACACTGTACATTACACAGGTACACCAGACACTACATCACACAGGTACACCAGACACTACATCACACAGGTACACCAGACACTGTACATCACACAGGTACACCAGACACTGTACATCACACAGGTACACCAGACACTACATCACACAGGTACACCAGACACTACATCACACAGGTACACCAGACACTACATCACACAGGTACACCAGACACTACATCACACAGGTACACCAGACACTACATCACACAGGTACACCGGACAATACATCACACAGGTACACCAGACAATACATCACACAGGTACACCAGACACTACATCACACAGGTACACCGGACAATACATCACACAGGTACACCAGACAATACATCACACAGGTACACCAGACACTACATCACACAGGTACACCAGACACTACATCACACAGGTACACCAGACACTGTACATTACACAGGTACACCAGACACTACATCACACAGGTACACCAGACACTACATCACACAGGTACACCAGACACTACATCACACAGGTACACCAGACACTGTACATCACACAGGTACACCAGACACTACATCACACAGGTACACCAGACACTACATCACACAGGTACACCAGACACTACATCACACAGGTACACCAGACACTACATCACACAGGTACACCAGACACTACATCACACAGGTACACCGGACAATACATCACACAGGTACACCAGACAATACATCACACAGGTACACCAGACACTACATCACACAGGTACACCAGACAATACATCACACAGGTACACCAGACACTACATCACACAGGTACACCAGACACTACATCACACAGGTACACCAGACACTACATCACACAGGTACACCAGACACTACATCACACAGGTACACCAGACACTACATCACACAGGTACACCAGACACTACATCACAGCCATGTGTTTTACTGAGATCAGAGCTTGTGTTCGCTTTGCCTTCACACACGTATAGCAACTCCTCAGCAGTCTACAGCCATCTGTCTCAGGGTTCACTATGAGTGGTCTTCCTCCAGGTCATGTGACTGTGAGTTGTCTTCCTCCAGGTCATGTGACTGAGTTGTCTTCCTCCAGGTCATGTGACTGTGAGTGGTCTTCCTCCAGGTCATGTGACTGTGAGTGGTCTTCCTCCAGGTCATGTGACTGAGTGGTCTTCCTCCAGGTCATGTGACTGTGAGTGGTCTTCCTCCAGGTCATGTGACTGTGAGTTGTCTTCCTCCAGGTCATGTGACTGTGAGTGGTCTTCTTCCAGGTCATGTGACTGTGAGTGGTCTTCCTCCAGGTCATGTGACTGTGAGTGGTCTTCCTCCAGGTCATGTGACTGTGAGTGGTCTTCCTCCAGGTCATGTGACTGTGAGTGGTCTTCCTCCAGGTCATGTGACTGAGTGGTCTTCCTCCAGGTCATGTGACTGAGTGGTCTTCCTCCAGGTCATGTGACTGTGAGTGGTCTTCCTCCAGGTCATGTGACTGAGTGGTCTTCCTCCAGGTCATGTGACTGAGTTGTCTTCCTCCAGGTCATGTGACTGTGAGTTGTCTTCCTCCAGGTCATGTGACTGTGAGTGGTCTTCCTCCAGGTCATGTGACTGAGTGGTCTTCCTCCAGGTCATGTGACTGAGTGGTCTTCCTCCAGGTCATGTGACTGTGATTGGTCTTCCTCCAGGTCATGTGACTGAGTGGTCTTCCTCCAGGTCATGTGACTGTGAGTGGTCTTCCTCCAGGTCATGTGACTGTGAGTGGTCTTCCTCCAGGTCATGTGACTGTGAGTGGTCTTCCTCTAGGTCATGTGACTGTGAGTGGTCTTCCTCCAGGTCATGTGACTGAGTGGTCTTCCTCCAGGTCATGTGACTGTGAGTGGTCTTCCTCCAGGTCATGTGACTGTGAGTGGTCTTCCTCCAGGTCATGTGACTGAGTGGTCTTCCTCCAGGTCATGTGACTGTGTGGTCTTCCTCCAGGTCATGTGACTGTGATTGGTCTTCCTCTAGGTCATGTGACTGTGATTGGTCTTCCTCTAGGTCATGTGACTGTGAGTGGTCTTCCTCCAGGTCATGTGACTGTGATTGGTCTTCCTCTAGGTCATGCAGGCCCAGTGTGTTAAGGTCCAGACAGAGTTCTACCGCCGCAGCCAGAGTGAGGTCATCGAGGGCAAAGGTCACACCATGGGAGCTCTCTACTGGCAACTCAATGATATCTGGCAGGGCCCTTCCTGGTCCTCTATAGGTAGGTACTGTTACAGGATGTCCTGGTCCTCTATAGGTAGGTACTGTTACAGGATGTCCTGGTCCTCTATAGGTAGGTACTGTTACAGGATGTCCTGGTCCTCTATAGGTAGGTACTGTTACAGGATGTCCTGGTCCTCTATAGGTAGGTACTGTTACAGGATGTCCTGGTCCTCTATAGGTAGGTACTGTTACAGGATGTCCTGGTCCTCTATAGGTAGGTACTGTTACAGGATGTCCTGGTCCTCTATAGGTAGGTACTGTTACAGGATGTCCTGGTCCTCTATAGGTAGGTACTGTTACAGGATGTCCTGGTCCTCTATAGGTAGGTACTGTTACAGGATGTCCTGGTCCTCTATAGGTAGGTACTGTTACAGGATGTCCTGGTCCTCTATAGGTAGGTACTGTTACAGGATGTCCTGGTCCTCTATAGGTAGGTACTGTTACAGGATGTCCTGGTCCTCTATAGGTAGGTACTGTTACAGGATGTCCTGGTCCTCTATAGGTAGGTACTGTTACAGGATGTCCTGGTCCTCTATAGGTAGGTACTGTTACAGGATGTCCTGGTCCTCTATAGGTAGGTACTGTTACAGGATGTCCTGGTCCTCTATAGGTAGGTACTGTTACAGGATGTCCTGGTCCTCTATAGGTAGGTACTGTTACAGGATGTCCTGGAGGGCATTTACACATCTGCACGTTGAAGTGTCCGGTAGTGCAGTAATAACTAACATTTCACAACAATACACACAAATATAAAAGTGAAAGAATAGTGTTAAGAAATATATAAATATTAGGACGAGCAATACATTATACATATGAGATGAGTAAAGCAGTATGTAAACATTATTAAAGTGACCAGTGACTCCATGTCTATGTATATAGGGCAGCAGCCTCTAAGGTGCAGGGTTACATAACCGGGTGGAAGCCGGTTAGTGATGGCTGTTTAACTTCTTACGGCTGAGATCCCGTTAACGGGATCGACTTGACAACAGCCAGTGAAAGTGCAGGTCGCCAAATTCAAACAACAGAAATCTCATAATTAAAATTCCTCAAACATACAAGTATTTTACATCATTTTAAAGATAAACTTGTTGTTAATCCCACCACAGTGTCCGATTTCAAAAAGGCTTTACGACGAAAGCATACCATCTGATTATGTTAGGTCAGTACCTCGTCACAGAAAAACAGCCATTTTTCCAGCCAAAAAGAGGAGTCACAAAAAGCAGAAATAGAGATAAAATGAATCACTAACCTTTGATGATCTTCATCAGATGACACTCATAGGACTTCATGTTACACAATACATGTATGTTTTGTTCAATAAAGTTCATATTTATATCCAAAAATCTTAGTTTACATTGGCGCGTTATGTTCAGTAATGTTTTGCCTCCAAAACTTCCGGTGATTTTGCAGAGAGCCACATCAATTTACAGAAATACTCATAATAAACATTGATAAAAGATACAAGTGTTATACATGGAACTTTAGATATACTTCTCCTTAATGTAACCGCTGTGTCAGATTTCAAAAAAACTTTACGGAAAAAGCACACCATGCAATAATCTGAGTACGGCGCTCAGACACAAAAACAAGCCATACAGGTACCCGCCATGTTGTGGAGTCAACAGAAGTCAGAAATAGCATTATAAATAGTCACTTACCTTTGATGATCTTCATCAGAATGCACTCCCAGGAATCCCAGTTCCACAATAAATGTTTGTTTTGTTCGATAAAGTCCATAATTTATGTCCAAATATACCTCCTTTTGTTCGCGCGTTTAGTACACAGTCCAAACTCACGACGCGCTGGCAGGTCCAGGCAAAAGTTCAGACGAAAAATCATATTACAGTTCGTAGAAACAAACAAAGTATAGAATCAATCTTTAGGATGTTTTTATCATAAATCTTCAATAATGTTTCAACCGGAGAATTCCTTTGTCTGTAGAAATGCAATGGAACGCAGCTAACTCTTTCACAGGAGCGCACGAGACTGAGCTCATGGCACTCTGCCAGACCCCTGACTCAAACAGCTCTCATTCCCCCCTCCTTCACAGTAGAAGCATCAAACAAGGTTCTAAAGACTGTTGACATCTAGTGGAAGCCTTGGGAAGTGCAATATGACCCCATAGACACTGTATATTCGATAGGCAATGAGTTGAAAAACTACAAACCTCAGATTTCCCACTTCCTGGTTGGATTTTTTTCTCAGGTTTTTGCCTGACATATGAGTTCTGTTATACTCACAGACATTTCAAACAGTTTTAGAAACTTCAGAGTGTTTTCTATCCAAATCGACTAATTACAGTGGGGCAAAAAAGTATTTAGTCAGCCACCAATTGTGCAAGTTCTCCCACTTAAAAAGATGAGAGAGGCCTGTAATTTTCATCATAGGTACACTTCAACTATGACAGACAAAATGAGGAAAAAAAATCCTGAAAATCACATTGATTTGGTCACTATGCCAGGGTTCTCTCCAGATCTGGTCACTATGCCAGGGTTCTACCCAGATCTGGTCACTATGCCAGGGTTCTCTCCAGATCTGGTCACTATGCCAGGGTTCTCCCCAGATCTGGTCACTATGCCAGGGTTCTCTCCAGATCTGGTCACTATGCCAGGGTTCTCTCCAGATCTGGTCACTATGCCAGGGTTCTCTCCAGATCTGGTCACTATGCCAGGGTTCTCTCCAGATCTGGTCACTATGCCAGGGTTCTCTCCAGATCTGGTCACTATGCCAGGGTTCTACCCAGATCTGGTCACTATGCCAGGGTTCTCTCCAGATCTGGTCACTATGCCAGGGTTCTCTCCAGATCTGGTCACTATGCCAGGGTTCTCTCCAGATCTGGTCACTATGCCAGGGTTCTCTCTAGATCTGGTCACTATGCCAGGGTTCTCTCCAGATCTGGTCACTATGCCAGGGTTCTCTCCAGATCTGGTCACTATGCCAGGGTTCTCTCCAGATCTGGTCACTATGCCAGGGTTCTCTCCAGATCTGGTCACTATGCCAGGGTTCTCTCCAGATCTGGTCACTATGCCAGGGTTCTCTCCAGATCTGGTCACTATGCCAGGGTTCTACCCAGATCTGGTCACTATGCCAGGGTTCTCCCCAGATCTGGTTACTATGCCAGGGTTCTCTCCAGATCTGGTCACTATGCCAGGGTTCTCTCCAGATCTGGTCACTATGCCAGGGTTCTCTCCAGATCTGGTCACTATGCCAGGGTTCTCTCCAGATCTGGTCACTATGCCAGGGTTCTCTCCAGATCTGGTCACTATGCCAGGGTTCTCTCCAGATCTGGTCACTATGCCAGGGTTCTCTCCAGATCTGGTCACTATGCCAGGGTTCTCTCCAGATCTGGTCACTATGCCAGGGTTCTACCCAGATCTGGTCACTATGCCAGGGTTCTCCCCAGATCTGGTTACTATGCCAGGGTTGTCTCCAGATCTGGTCACTATACCAGGGTTCTCCCCAAATAAGAGGGGTGCTGTGTCACCTTGTTGGCTTGGCTGTGCCACTATGTAAAGATTTCACAGCAAATTAAACTGATATTTAGTAATGTTAGTAACTACTCCAATGGCATTGATGGGAATTGCGCAAAAGGCTGTTCATAAATTCTGAGCATGATCATGTTCTTCAAATAATTCAGGGCATTCAGCAGTAGGCCTAGACTATCTCGCAACAGAGCACGCTCAGGATGCACAGAGCGCACCCCGAGTAGGTGTCAAATCATACCAACTTTGTAGCGACAGTCAAACAAAAATTAAATTACCAAATTATTGCTTAACTTGCTAGAAAACCTGCTCGATAACCTCCTGCTCGATAACCTCCTGCTCGATAACCTCCTGCTCGATAACCTCCTGATAGATAACCTCCTGCTCGATAACCTCCTGCTCGATAACCTCCTACTAGATAACCTCCTGCTCGATAACCTCCTGCTCGATAACCTCCTGCTCGATAACCTCCTGCTCGATAACCTCCTGCTAGATAACCTCCTGATAGATAACCTCCTGCTCGATAACCTCCTGCTCGATAACCTCCTACTAGATAACCTCCTGCTCGATAACTTCCTGCTCGATAACCTCCTGCTCGATAACCTCCTGCTCGATAACCTCCTGCTCGATAACCTCCTGCTAGATAACCTCCTTCAACGAATGACATATCTCCTATAGTTGATCATTATACAAATAGCAGACCGGCTCAAAAATATGGGTGACGAGTGGAAATAGTTTAAATATCAAGGTATCTACTCTCATACAATTTAGGGCTTACTCCAATTAGTCGACTGGTTGATTGTTTGGTAGATAGGCTGGTTGTCAACCAATATATTTTTTTTTGTAGAGGAGTAGCAAATACTCAGTCACCCTCGGCGAAGGGGAAATTGCTCCGCGGAAAGGGAAATTGCCTCTTGGTCTCACTGTCAAGACGTTGTGTTCTCCCAGATCTGTTCTTCTTCTTCGTCTGCAGAGTTTGGTGGGAAGTGGAAGATGCTGCATTACTTTGCCAAGGACTTCTTCTCCCCTGTGCTTCCGGTGGGCTTCGAGGACCAGGGTAGTCTGGTGGTCTATGCTGTGTCTGACCTGAGCCACGACCTTCAGCTCAGGACTGTGGTACGTTGACCCTCTCGCCATTTTCAACACATCAAATAACTCAATACCACATTGAGTCAACACATTAAAAACACAATACACAGAAACATGCCTGTTTAATAACCTATTTATGTATGTACAGTCAGATCCATAATTATTGGCAGCCTTGATAAAGATTAGCAAAGAATACAGTATCAAATAAGTAATTCAAATATTGATCTACAGTGCATTCAGAAAGTATTCAGACCCACTTGACTTTTTCCATATTTTGTTACGTTACAGCCTTATTCTAAAATGGATTAAATTGTTTTTTCCCCTCATCAACCTACACACAATACCCTGTTAGATTCTAATTTTCAGAGTAAATAACTCACGGACACTAGAGAAGCAAGTACCAGGATATTTTTTGCCAAAAAGCTGTTTGCCTCTGACACTCCCAAGAGGATCTTCCAACAAGAGAATAACCCCAAGGACACATCAAAATCCACAAAGAAATGGTTAACCGGACTTTTTAAACAAAATATTTTTCAGAGTAAATAACTCACGGACACTAGAGAAGCTAGTGTCCGTGAGTTATTTACTAGAGAAGTTATTTACTAGAGAAGCTAGTGTCCGTGAGTTATTTACTCTGAAAATTAGAATCTAACAGGGTATTGTGTGTAGGTTGATGAGGGGGAAAAAACAATTTAATTCATTTTAGTATAAGGCTGTAACGTAAAATGTTGAAAAGGGTCAAGGGGTCTGAATACTTTCTGAATGCACTGTATATTGCATGCTAAAGAAACATTGGAAATTATATTATTTTATACAAATACAATTGTTCAGAGAAAAATATTTTGTTTAAAAAGTCATACAAAAAAAGATAGGGGTCAAAATGATAATTTCAGTACTCCAGCACCCTCCTCTTGTTAGGATAATGACACTGAGCCTTTTTCTCTAAAATGTTTTATGAGATTGGAGAACACATTGGTTGGGATCTTAGACCATTCCTCCATACAGAATCTTTTCAGATCCTTAATATCCTTCGTCTGGTCTTACGGACTGCCCTTTTAAAATAAAATGACATGTTTTCAATGGGCTTCATGTCTGAAGACTGAGATGGCCATTCCAAAATGTGGATTTGTTTTGGTCAGTTTGTCACGGCCGTTAACAGAAGAGGACCAAGGTGCAGCGTCGTGAGCGTACATTTTCTCTTTATTTGGAAAAAGACGCCGAACAAAACAACAAACACTACAAAAGAAACCGTGAAGCTAAAGGCTCTGTGTCCTAAACAAAGTCAACTTCCCACAAAGACAGGTGGAAAAAGGGCTACCTAAGGATAGACAGCTGCCTCTGATTGAGAACCCTACCCGGCCAAAAACAAAGAAATAGAAAACATAGAAATAAAGAAACTAGAATGCCCACCCTAGTCACACCCTGGCCTAACCAAAATAGAGAATAAAAGCCTCTCTATGCAGGGGCGAAAATCTGATATCAACCTTGGAGGGGACAATTACATTACATTTTCTCAAGAGCAATTCCTGAGGGGGACACCAAAAGTAGTGCTGTAACACATAGCCTACGTTGTAATATGTTAAATGTATATTGAGGAACCATAATTCCTACAACTGAATAATTGATAGGTACAGTAGTTAACTGAAGGGTTTAACCAACTTGTTCAAATGTTTAAATCATTATAATACTACTATTAATAATAGTTATAGCATTGCTCCTTACCAGTCCAGTATGTATGCAGGTATTCGTACTTACAACTAGCAATATCAAGAAAGGCCAGTAGGTAGCAATGGTACTGTACACTGTATGGGTGTAGTTTTCATAAATACAATGAACATGGTGTGATCTCATCTAAAATAATCTCCATTGAGAACCATCACAAAGTTAGTCTCCGTATTGAATTGACCTTTTAATTTGACTTTTTCTGATACATTTATATAGTCATTAAATGTGCCACTGGCCTGAGTCTACTACAATATCTTTACAAGAACAAAAAGCTTAAAATAAGTACAGTTCTAAAAGCAAAATAACTACTTCAATGAAAAACCCAAATAAATCAAACAAAATATCCTTCAGTCAGTGTCTCAACTCTTCAAACAGCAGCTATGGACAAGTATGTCGCACAAAGTATGCAATTTTAAATAAAATAACATGAAATAAATAATTTGTAAGTGTACTGTCGTGTACTGTCATGTACTAAAAACTACTCTCCTCTAGGCTGCTTAGTACCCGCTCATACTGCCCTAGCACAGCTCTAATAGCAGTATTCCGCACAGTCCACCTTGTTGGACATAGGGGTTTCCGGGTGGGCAGATGTGTTTCTTTGGACGTGGCAATTGATTCAAACATGCTCTTAAACTTTCCTGACTGGCCATAGAGGACACCTAACTGATGGACCCAGGAAAGGGAATCCCGGATCAGTGGGGAGGCTGAGCAGCCAGCCTGTGTAATCAGATTTACACAGTGTGCTCCACAATGGACATAGAGGGCTAATGGCTGCTGCCTTCTCACAATTGCCTGTGCACCTGTGTATTTTCCTGCCATGTTTGA
Organism: Salvelinus alpinus; assembly: GCF_045679555.1. Lineage (NCBI taxonomy): Eukaryota > Metazoa > Chordata > Actinopteri > Salmoniformes > Salmonidae > Salvelinus > Salvelinus alpinus. Next base: position 47,082,703 of record NC_092110.1, on the reverse strand, counting down.
GGCACCATCGTAACTCTGCCCACGTAAGCCAGACATGGGCAAATTGAGCCTCAACAACACTTCAGTTGCCACTTTCGCAATGCCCTCGCCTGTTGTCTCCGACACCCTGTATAGCCCAATAAACTCCTCGTGAGGGACAAGGTCATGGTCAACATAATGCAAAAAGACACTCTCCTGTTCAGCACCAGAGACATCTTGAGTACCATCAACAATTAATAAAAAATTGTACAATCGGAAGAGACCTAATCTCAGCTGCAATGCCTCGAATGATTGTATTGGCCATGATGTTCAGAATTTCATTCTGTGCTTTGGGGCCTCTTGAAACGTCAACACTCTGTTGGCAAGAGTTTGCGGTTCAAAAATTGTGGGTGTGGCTGATATGGTTTTGTGCCATCACTGAGGTAACTGGACAATGCTGTGCCACTGTCCCCTATACTGGTGCTGCTGGCAACAAGGGTGCCACCTGGTCCTGCCGTGGCTGTGACATTGTTCTCTGAAGTCTCTCTCCCTGGCTCTTTCCCTTTCACCACCCTCACAGACTCACAGTCTGTCTCCTAGAAAAGAAATAAGGTGTTTGCCGTACTCCTAACTACCGGTACCCAAAACTACACAATTAATCACAACAGCAATACCATTGCCATAAACAAATCTTAGTTTAGTCATCAGTTTAAGTTGAGAGCGGGGATATCCATGGCATTTTCCAATTATGTCCCTATTTTACAAGTAAAAAAAATTGAGAACCTTTCATAATGTTGCCAAACAAAGACTCAACAAACTTACCTGAGACTCCCTGTCTCTGCCAATCTGTCCCTGCATATCTGTCCCCAACTCTGCTGTCTGTGTGCCATCTGTTGCCTGCTCTGCCTAATGACATCATTGTGAAACATTCCATTAGCATTTCACTTCTTTCTTATGAACATTTTATCAACTCGTCTTTGAGATATTAGGCTACTAGAGTTCTTACTTTGCGTTTTGGTGTACTGAAAAATACTCTGATGTCCGCCATTTTTCTACCTGGCTGGCTGGCCGGTCTAGCTGCACACACACACATTTACACAACATATGCTACAACCTTTTCTAATTTTAATATAGTTTGTTTCATATTGGCTGGCTTCCAACAATAGCTGAATTTGTAAAGCTAGCGAGCACCAATTCCGTTTCTGTGGTGTTTGCTATAATCTTAAAAAAAAAAAAGGTGAAATAAAATAAATGTAAAAAAGTTCACTAGCGACAATTTAGCTTTTGCAACGAGACCATTAAATATATTTAAGACAATGGTATAAGAGAGTGTAGTTCTGTTCAGTTTGGACTTCAGTTTATCGCTAACCTTATCACAGGGACTTTGAAGCACTACAGCTGCATGCTGATCTTGGAATAAATTGACGATAGCAAAGATTCCATCTTTGACGACGCCACATTAATGGAATAGGTACTAGCTAGCTTGCTAGTTAATGTTTGCTTTAGTTTGCGCGCTAGCTCTGCAAATTCAGCTAGTGTGTGAACCCTGCCAACATAAAAATGTAAACATTGCTATGGCGCGATTGACTGGATTAACCTCACGTCAGTTACGTACATGTGCCTTTCGGACAGTAGATACGAACCCTCTATTACCTTGCCAGCTAAAGAACTGGCAGTGGATCAAACCATTGTGAGGCAAAGGGCGGGGTGGTCGCAATCTTTTGAAACTTAAAAAGGCGCTATTAAGTGTCTATAATCAGCACAACTGCTTTCATTGCGTATTATTAATATTATTGAAATTACATAGTTATGTTTACAGTGATAGATTGGGGGGGACAAATCATATTTTTCCCAGGGATTTCCGCCTATGTCTCTATGGCCAGGGCGTGACACAGTTAACCATTTCTTTGTGGATTTTGATGTGTCCTTGGGGTTATTCTCTTGTTGGAAGATCCTCTTGGAAGTGTCAGAGGCAAACAGCTTTTTGGCAAAAATATCCTGGTACTTAGTAAAAAATATATATCCTGGTACTTGATATCATTGACCTTAACATGGGCTAAAGGACAGGTTTAAAACAAAATGGTGCATCTTCAATATTATGGGGCCAATTTGCTTCCACTGGTCCTGGGGCCCTTTTTAAGGTCATGAAATGTACCAGGTACTAGGACATTTTAGCCAACAACCTGGTTGCCTCTGCCAGGAGGCTGACACTTCCAAGAGGGTCTTCCAGCAAGACAATAACCCCAAGGACACGTCAAAATCCACAAAGAAATACAATAAAGTTCAGTGTTATTTATTTTATACAGTCTTTTTCTCGTCTTTATCAAGGGTGTCAATAATTATGGACCTGATTGTATTTATGTAAGTACTTCACAACTGCCCCTTAGAACCAGTCCCCAGGCAGGCTAAGTGGATAACTGTTCCTCCGTAGCAATGCAGAGTAAATATTATTATAAACCAGGTGGTTCGAGCCATGAATGCTGATTGGCTGCATCCGTAGTCCCCAGGCAGGCTAAGTGGATAACTGTGATTGTAGACTGATGTATCTTGTCGTCAGGTTTCAGTCTATGAGTGGAGCAGTCTGGATCCTGTGTGCACTGTGACTTCCGGATTCGTTCTTGTGGAAGGAGGAAGTGCTGAGGTCATCCACAAACAGCCAATCACAGCCTTGCTGGCGGGGTGTGGGCGCGGGAGTTGTACCCGCCTCACCTGTCTCCTGACCTTTCACCTTGAGGACGTCAACAGCCAGCAAGGTCCCATTAACCACCTCTTCCTCAGCTCGCCCAAAAATGCCCAGGGGATGCTGAGACCCAACACCACAGTAAGACCGACAGCACACACAACTAGTGACAATGACATCACTATTAACTGACCTGACTGCATCATCATGAGTTCTGCTTCTAATTACGTCATAGCAATCGTATTTGTCCACTGGATCTCCTATCGGGTAGTCTGGGTTAATATACAGCTTGTTATTGAATAGATAACGAGTGCTATGTTTCACCCTCCCTGTCTCTCTGGATGGCGAGAGGACTAATGTATACCCTCTTAGGGTAGTCTGGGTTAGTATACAGCTTGTTATTGGTTGTGCATTTATAATGCATTACGCATAGTTCACAGGGTGTTATATATGTGCTTATAACACATTATGAATAGGGTATTATTAGTAATGCACCAGGAGTGCTCTGTTTTCAGCCCCCCGTCTCTCTGGGTGGTCAGTAGGACTACCATACTGACCTCTCTCTCTCAGGCCGAGGTGCAGCAGGACCAGATGGGAGGATACACCGTGACCCTGCAGTCCTCTGCCGTAGGACTACCATACTGACCTCTCTCTCTCTCTCTCAGGCCGAGGTGCAGCAGGACCAGATGGGAGGATACACCGTGACCCTGCAGTCCTCTGCCGTAGGACTACCATACTGACCTCTCTCTCTCTCTCTCAGGCCGAGGTGCAGCAGGACCAGATGGGAGGATACACCGTGACCCTGCAGTCCTCTGCCGTGGCGGCCTTCGTATGGCTAGATGTTGGGGACGTCCCAGGACGATTCAGCACCAACGGATTCCTCATGGTCACCAGGAACAGAACAGTCACCTTTAACCCCTGGGGTCCCACCAGTACCCAGCAGCTAGCCCAGGCCCTGACTGTTACGTCATTGAGAGATGTGTATTGACTATCTTGCGTATGAAATGGCATCCTATAACCTACATAGTGCACTACTTTTGACCAGAGCTCTATGGGTTGTACACTATATAGGGAATAGGGTGCCATTTTGGACATACTTACTGAACCACTACCCAGGAGTTAACCCAAACCCTCTCCCTAACCTCTCTGAGATGAGTACTGAGACCCTCTCTCTGAGATGAGTACTGAGACCCTCTCCCTAACCTCTCTGAGATGAGTACTGAGACCCTCTCTCAGAGATGAGTACTGAGACCCTCTCCCTAACCTCTCTCTGAGATGAGTACTGAGACCCTCTCCCTAACCTCTCTGAGATGAGTACTGAGACCCTCTCCCTAACCTCTCAGAGATGAGTACTGAGACCCTCTCCCTAACCTCTCAGAGATGAGTACTGAGACCCTCTCCCTAACCTCTCTGAGATGAGTACTGTGACCCTCTCCCTAACCTCTCTCTGAGATGAGTACTGTGACCCTCTCCCTAACCTCTCTCTGAGATGAGTACTGAGACCCTCTCCCTAACCTCTCTCTGAGATGAGTACTGAGACCCTCTCCCTAACCTCTCTCAGAGATGAGTACTGAGACCCTCTCCCTAACCTCTCAGAGATGAGTACTGAGACCCTCTCCCTAACCTCTCTCAGAGATGAGTACTGTGACCCTCTCCCTAACCTCTCTCAGAGATGAGTACTGAGACCCTCTCCCTAACCTCTCTCTGAGATGAGTACTGAGACCCTCTCCCTAACCTCTCTCGGAGATGAGTACTGAGACCCTCTCCCTAACATCTCTGAGATGAGTACTGAGACCCTCTCCCTAACCTCTCTCTGAGATGAGTACTGAGACCCTCTCCCTAACCTACCTCAGAGATGAGTACTGTGACCCTCTCCCTAACCTCTCTCTGAGATGAGTACTGAGACCCTCTCCCTAACCTCTCTCTGAGATGAGTACTGTGACCCTCTCCCTAACCTCTCTCAGAGATGAGTACTGAGACCCTCTCCCTAACCTCTCTCTGAGATGAGTACTGAGACCCTCTCCCTAACCTCTCTCTGAGATGAGTACTGTGACCCTCTCCCTAACCTCTCTTTGAGATGAGTACTGAGACCCTCTCCCTTACCTCTCTCAGAGATGAGTACTGAGACCCTCTCCCTAACCTCTCAGAGATTAGTACTGAGACCCTCTCCCTAACCTCTCTCTGAGATGAGTACTGAGACCCTCTCCCTAACCTCTCTCAGAGATGAGTACTGAGACCCTCTCCCTAACCTCTCTCAGAGATGAGTACTGAGACCCTCTCCCTAACCTCTTTCAGAGATGAGTACTGAGACCCTCTCCCTAACCTCTCTCAGAGATGAGTACTGTGACCCTCTCCCTAACCTCTTTCTGAGATGAGTACTGAGACCCTCTCTCAGAGATGAGTACTGAGACCCTCTCCCTAACCTCTCTCTGAGATGAGTACTGAGACCCTCTTCCTAACCTCTCTCTGAGATGAGTACTGTGACCCTCTCCCTAACCTCTCTCAGAGATGAGTACTGTGACCCTCTCCCTAACCTCTCTCAGAGATGAGTCCTGAGACCCTCTCCCTAAACTCTCTCTGAGATGAGTACTGTGACCCTCTCCCTAACCTCTCAGAGATGAGTACTGAGACCCTCTCCCTAACCTCTCAGAGATGAGTACTGAGACCCTCTCCCTAACCTCTCAGAGATGAGTACTGAGACCCTCTCCCTAACCCCTCAGAGATGAGTACTGAGACCCTCTCCCTAACCTCTCTCAGAGATGAGTACTGAGACCCTCTCCCTAACCTCTCAGAGATGAGTACTGAGACCCTCTCCCTAACCTCTCAGAGATGAGTACTGAGACCCTCTCCCTAACCTCTCAGAGATGAGTACTGAGACCCTCTGCCTAACCTCTCAGAGATGAGTACTGAGACCCTCTGCCTAACCCCTCTCAGAGATGAGTACTGAGACCCTCTCCCTAACCTCTCAGAGATGAGTACTGAGACCCTCTCCCTAACCTCTCAGAGATGAGTACTGTGACCCTCTCCCTAACCTCTCTGAGATGAGTACTGAGACCCTCTCCCTAACCTCTCTCTGAGATGAGTACTGAGACCCTCTCCCTAACCTCTCTCTGAGATGAGTACTGACCCTCTCCCTAACCTCTCTCTGAGATGAGTACTGAGACCCTCTCCCTAACCTCTCTCTGAGATGAGTACTGAGACCCTCTCCCTAACCTCTCTCTGAGATGAGTACTGAGACCCTCTCCCTAACCTCTCTCAGAGATGAGTACTGAGACCCTCTCCCTAACCTCTCAGAGATGAGTACTGTGACCCTCTCCCTAACCTCTCTCTGAGATGAGTACTGTGACCCTCTCCCTAACCTCTCTCTGAGATGAGTACTGAGACTCTCTCCCTAACCTCTCAGAGATGAGTACTGAGACCCTCTCCCTAACCTCTCTCTGAGATGAGTACTGAGACCCTCTCCCTAACCTACCTCAGAGATGAGTACTGTGACCCTCTCCCTAACCTACCTCAGAGATGAGTACTGAGACCCTCTCCCTAACCTCTCTCTGAGATGAGTACTGAGACCCTCTCCCTAACCTCTCAGAGATGAGTACTGAGACCCTCTCCCTAACCTCTCAGAGATGAGTACTGAGACCCTCTCCCTAACCTCTCTCTGAGATGAATTCTGAGACCCTCTCCCTAACCTCTCTCTGAGATGAGTACTGAGACCCTCTCCCTAACCTCTCTTTGAGATGAGTACTGAGACCCTCTCCCTAACCTCTCTCAGAGATGAGTACTGTGACCCTCTCCCTAACCTCTCTCAGAGATGAGTACTGAGACCCTCTCCCTAACCTCTCTCTGAGATGAGTACTGAGACCCTCTCCCTAACCTCTCTCTGAGATGAGTACTGAGACCCTCTCCCTAACCTCTCTCTGAGATGAGTACTGTGACCCTCTCCCTAACCTCTCAGAGATGAGTACTGAGACCTTCTCCCTAACCTCTCTCAGAGATGAGTACTGAGACCCTCTCCCTAACCTCTCAGAGATGAGTACTGTGACCCTCTCCCTAACCTCTCTCTGAGATGAGTACTGTGACCCTCTCCCTAACCTCTCTCTGAGATGAGTACTGAGACCCTCTCCCTAACCTCTCAGAGATGAGTACTGAGACCCTCTCCCTAACCTCTCTCTGAGATGAGTACTGAGACCCTCTCCCTAACCTACCTCAGAGATGAGTACTGTGACCCTCTCCCTAACCTACCTCAGAGATGAGTACTGAGACCCTCTCCCTAACCTCTCTCTGAGATGAGTACTGAGACCCTCTCCCTAACCTCTCTGAGATGAGTAGTGAGACCCTCTCCCTAACCTCTCAGAGATGAGTACTGAGACCCTCTCCCTAACCTCTCTCTGAGATGAATACTGAGACCCTCTCCCTAACCTCTCTCTGAGATGAATACTGAGACCCTCTCCCTAACCTCTCTCTGAGATGAGTACTGAGACCCTCTCCCTAACCTCTCTTTGAGATGAGTACTGAGACCCTCTCCCTAACCTCTCTCAGAGATGAGTACTGTGACCCTCTCCCTAACCTACCTCAGAGATGAGTACTGTGACCCTCTCCCTAACCTACCTCAGAGATGAGTACTGAGACCCTCTCCCTAACCTCTCAGAGATGAGTACTGAGACCCTCTCCCTAACCTCTCAGAGATGAGTACTGACACCCTCTCCCTAACCTCTCAGAGATGAGTACTGAGACCCTCTCCCTAACCTCTCTCTGAGATGAGTACTGAGACCCTCTCCCTAACCTCTCTCTGAGATGAGTACTGAGACCCTCTCCCTAACCTACCTCAGAGATGAGTACTGAGACCCTCTCCCTAACCTCTCTCAGAGATGAGTACTGAGACATGAGAAACCCCAACACTCTCCGTCAGTTGGATGTACAATGTTGTGTGTGGGATTTGTTGTAATTAAAGATACAAGTGAAGGAATTTGCATTAATAAAGTAAATGGAGATATATTTTGTATGGTTTTATTTTGCTATCATTTAGATTTGTCTATTTCAGACTACAAGGAAAGTCAAATGTTGCGGGTAAGGCTTTACATACACTAACTAACTAATGTAGGTCACTGGGTCTAGGAGCCTACAGTAAATAGGACTGCTGTAGGTCATTGGGTCTAGGAGGCTACAGTAAATAGGAATACTGTAGGTCATTGGGTCTAGGAGCCTACAGTAAATAGGACTGCTGTAGGTCATTGGGTCTAGGAGCCTACAGTAAATAGGACTGCTGTAGGTCATTGGGTCTAGGAGCCTACAGTAAATAGGACAGCTGTAGGTCATTGGGTCTAGGAGCCTACAGTAAATAGGACTACTGTAGGTCATTGGGTCTAGGAGGCTACAGTAAATAGGAATACTGTAGGTCATTGGGTCTAGGAGCCTACAGTAAATAGGACTGCTGTAGGTCATTGGGTCTAGGAGCCTACAGTAAATAGGACTGCTGTAGGTCATTGGGTCTAGGAGTCTACAGTAAATGGGAATACCATGAAGTGATATCCACTCTCCACAAGGAGGCAGTAGGAATACATTACCAAAGTACCCTTCATATTTAGTCTTCACTGTTCCCACTACCCAAACTACAGCTTGTAAAACTGGGATTGAAGAAACAGTCCATTTTACTTTTAGGAATTATACAATCCCTGTTGCATGTGTTTTCATATGGGTGGCTATCAATTCATTCCCACGTAATCCTCTACTAAATGTTTTCATTCTGTAAACACGTTGCAATTTGCCAGGCAAGTGTGTGGGTGGTCAACTCCAAAGATCACGGATATCTTTGATCCCTGGAGTTCCTATCGGATCTTGTAGTCACGGCAGATAATATTCCAATTTTTGGTGACTTTAATATTCACATGGAAAAGTCCACAGACCCACTCCAAAAGGCTTTCGGAGCCATCATCGACTCAGTTGGTTTTGTCCAACATGTCTCCGGACCTACTCACTGCCACAGTCATACTCTGGACCTAGTTTTGTCCCGTGGAATAAATGTTGTGGATATGAATGCTATAAATTCTCGGACAATCCAAAGATTCCTAGATGCCCTTCCAGACTCCCTCCACCTACCCAAGGCCGTCAGAGTACAAATATCAGTTAACCACCTAGCGGAGGAACTCAATTTAACCTTGCGTAATACCCTAGATGCAGTCGCAACCCTAAAAACAAAAAACATTTGTCATAAGAAACTAGCTCCATGGTATACAGAAGTTACCTGAGCCCTGAAGCAAGCTTCCAGAAAATTGGAACGGAAATGGCGCCACACCAAACTGGAAGTCTTCCGACTAGCTTGGAAAGACCGTACCGTGCAATATCGAAGAGCCCTCACTGCTGCTCGATCATTCTATTTTTCCAACTTAATTGAGGAGAATAAGAACAATCAAACTATTATTTTTGATACTGTCGCAAAGCTAACTAAAAACCAGCATTCCCCAAGAGAGGATTGCTTTCACTTCAGCAGTGATAAATTCATGAACTTCTTTGACGAAAGATCATTAGCAAATTACGGACTCCTCTTTAAATCTGCGTATTACTCCAAAGCTCAGCTGTCCTGAGTCTGCACAACTCTGCCAGGACCTAGGATCAAGGGAGACACTCAAGTTTTTTGATACTGTCTCTTGACACATTGATGAAAATAGTCATGGCCTCTAAACCTTCAACCTTCTGCATACTGGATTCCAACTAAACTACTGAAAGAGCTGCTTCCTGTCTTGAAAAAGCTAAACCTTGACCCAGAAAATATAAAAAACTATCGGCCTATATCGAATCTTCCATTCCTCTCAAAAAAATATGAAAAAGCTGTTGCGCAGCAACTCCCTGCCTTCCTGAAGACAAACAATGTATAGGAAATGCTTCAGTCTGGTTTTAGACCCCATCATAGCACTGAGACTGCACTTGTGAAGGTGGTAAATTACCTTTTAATGGCGTCAGACCGAGGCTCTACATCTGTCCTCATGATCCTAGACATTAGTGCTGCTTTTGATACCATCGATCACCACATTATTTTGGAGAGATTGGAAACCCAAATTGGTCTACACGGAGAAGTTCTGGCCTGGTTTAGATCTTATCTGTCGGAAAGATATCAGTTTGTCTCTGTGGATGGTTTGTCCTCTGACAAATCAACTGTAAATTTCGGTGTTCCTCAAGGCTCCGTTTTAGGACCACTATTGTTTTCGCTATATATTTTACCTCTTGGTGATGTAATTCGGAAACATAATGTTAACTCTCACTGCTATGCAGACGATACACAGCTGTACATTTCCCCAAAATGTCCCTCCCTGGAAGCCTGTGTTTCAGTGGATTTTCTACTTTTCTACAAAACAGAGATGCTTGTTCAAGGTCCCAAGAAACAAAGAGATCTTCTGTTGAATCTGACAATTAATCTTGATGGTTGTACAGTCGTCTCAAATAAAACTGTGAAAAACCTTGGCGTTACTCTGGACCCTGATCTCTCTTTTGACGAACATATCAAGACTGCCAAGAACAGCGTTTTTCCATCTACGTAACATTCTTTCTGTCCAAAATTGATGCAGAAAAATTAATCCATGCTATTGTCATTTCTTGTTTAGATTACTGCAATGCTCTACTTTCCGGCTACCCGGATAAAGCGCTAAATAAACTTCAGTTAGTGCAAAATACGGCTGATAGAATCCTGACTAGAACCAAAATATTTGATCATATTACTCCAGTGCTAGCCTCTCTACACTGGCTTCCTGTTAAGGCTAGGGCTGAATTCAAGTTTTTACTGCTGACCTACAAAGCATTACATGGGCTTGCTCCTACCTATCTTTCCGTTTTGGTCCTGCCGTACATACCTACACGTATGCTACGGTCACAAGAGGCAGGCCTCCTTCCTGTCCCTAGAATTTCTAAGCAAACAGCTGGAGGCAGGGCTTTCTCCTATAGAGCTAAATTTTTATGGAATGGTCTGCCTATCCATGTGAGAGACGCAGACTCGGTCTCGACCTTTAAATCTTTTTTGAAGACTCATCTCTTCAGTAGGTCCTATGACTGAGTGTAGTCTGGCCCAGGAGTGTGAAGGTGAACGGAAAGGCACTGGAGCAACGAACCGCCCTTGCTGTCTCTACCTGGCCGGTTTCCCTCTCTCCATTGGGATTCTCTGCCTCTAACCCTATTACGGGGGCTGAGTCACTGGCTTACTGGTGCTCTTCCATGCCGTCCCTAGGAGGGGTACGTCACTTGAGGACCATGCCTCAGGACTACCTGGCCTGATGACTCCTTGCTGTCCACCTGGTCGTGCTGCTGCTCCAGTTTCAACTGTTCTGCCTGCGGCTATGGAACCCTGACCTGTTCACCGGACATGCTACCTTGTCCCAGACCTGCTGTTTTCAACTCTCTAGAGACCGCAGGTGCGGTAGAGATACTCTGAATGATCAGCTATGAAAAGCCAACTGACATTTACTCCTGAGGTGCTGACCTGTTGCACCCTCTACAACCACAGTGATTTTTATTATCTGACCCTGCTGGTCATCTGTGAACATCTTGGCCATGTTCTGTTATAATCTCCACCCGGCACAGCCAGAAGAGGACTGGCCACCCCTCATAGCCTGGTTCCTCTAGGTTTCTTCCTAGGTTCTGGCCTTTCTAGGTAGTGTTTCCTAGCCACTGTGCTTCTACACCTGCATTGCTTGCTGTTTGGGGTTTTAGGCTGGGTTTCTGTACAGCACTTTGTGAAGTCAGCTGATGTAAGAAGGGCTATATAAATCAATTTGATTGATCACGGTGCAACTAGAGAACATTACCAACCCTCTCCGTATTTTCCGCTGGCTGCCCCAGAAAGCACTGGGCTGAAACAACTGCATTTTGGAGCTGTCTTACTGAAGAAAGCACTGAGCTAGGCTGAAACACCTGCATTTTGGAGCTGTCTTACTGAAGAAAGCAGAAAAGAAACCATGTTTGTATATGGCTTTATTAACTAAATAGTTTATTTATATATATATTTTGTTTAATTTAACAAATTGATATGTGACACATTAATGCCAAAATAATATGCAAAACAAAACATGAACAAATGTGTTTATTTTTTAGCTAAACTGGTGGGGCTCTTAACAGCCCTGAACGTCGGATCGCTACTGTTGAGTACTAACCCACAGTACTGAAGCCTGTCCCCACCATGGTAATACTACTAACCCACAGTACTGAAGCCTGTCCCCACCATGGTAATACTACTAACCCACAGTACTGAAGCCTGTCCCCTACCATGGTAATACTACTAACCCACAGTACTGAAGCCTGTCCCCCACCATGGTAATACTACTAACCCACAGTACTGAAGCCTGTCCCCCACCATGGTAATACTACTAACCCACAGTACTGAAGCCTGTCCCCCACCATGGTAATACTACTAACCCACAGTACTGAAGCCTGTCCCCCACCATGGTAATACTACTAACCCACAGTACTGAAGCCTGTCCCCCACCATGGTAATACTACTAACCCACAGTACTGAAGCCTGTCCCCCACCATGGTAATACTACTAACCCACAGTACTGAAGCCTGTCCCCACCATGGTAATACTACTAACCCACAGTACTGAAGCCTGTCCCCCACCATGGTAATACTACTAACCCACAGTACTGAAGCCTGTCCCCACCATGGTAATACTACTAACCCACAGTACTGAAGCCTGTCCCCTACCATGGTAAGTAATACTACTAACCCACAGTACTGAAGCCTGTCCCCTACCATGGTAATACTACTAACCCACAGTACTGAAGCCTGTCCCCCACCATGGTAATACTACTAACACACAGTACTGAAGTCTGTCCCCACCATGGTAATACTACTAACCCACAGTAACTGAAGTCTGTCCCCTACCATGGTAATACTACTAACCCACAGTACTGAAGCCTGTCCCCTACCATGGTAATACTACTAACCCACAGTACTGAAGCCTGTCCCCTACCATGGTAATACTACTAACCCACAGTACTGAAGCCTGTCCCCCACCATGGTAATACTACTAACCCACAGTACTGAAGCCTGTCCCCACCATGGTAATACTACTAACCCACAGTACTGAAGCCTGTCCCCTACCATGGTAATACTACTAACCCACAGTACTGAAGCATGTCCCCCACCATGGTAATACTACTAACCCACAGTACTGAAGCCTGTCCCCCACCATGGTAATACTACTAACCCACAGTACTGAAGCCTGTCCCCCACCATGGTAATACTACTAACCCACAGTACTGAAGCCTGTCCCCCACCATGGTAATACTACTAACCCACAGTACTGAAGCCTGTCCCCCACCATGGTAATACTACTAACCCACAGTACTGAAGCCTGTCCCCTACCATGGTAATACTACTAACCCACAGTACTGAAGCCTGTCCCCTACCATGGTAATACTACTAACCCACAGTACTGAAGCCTGTCCCCCACCATGGTAATACTACTAACCCACAGTACTGAAGCCTGTCCCCACCATGGTAATACTACTAACCCACAGTACTGAAGCCTGTCCCCCACCATGGTAATACTACTAACCCACAGTACTGAAGCCTGTCCCCACCATGGTAATACTACTAACCCACAGTACTGAAGCCTGTCCCTACCATGGTAATACTACTAACCCACAGTACTGAAGCCTGTCCCCCACCATGGTAATACTACTAACCCACAGTACTGAAGCCTGTCCCCCACCATGGTAATACTACTAACCCACAGTACTGAAGCCTGTCCCCACCATGGTAATACTACTAACCCACAGTACTGAATCCTGTCCCCCACCATGGTAATACTACTAACCCACAGTACTGAAGTCTGTCCCCTACCATGGTAATACTACTAACCCACAGTACTGAAGCCTGTCCCCCACCATGGTAATACTACTAACCCACAGTACTGAAGCCTGTCCCCCACCATGGTAAAACTACTAACCCACAGTACTGAAGCCTGTCCCCTACCATGGTAATACTACTAACCCACAGTACTGAAGCCTGTCCCCACCATGGTAATACTACTAACCCACAGTACTGAAGCCTGTCCCCACCATGGTAATTCTACTAACCCACAGTACTGAAGCCTGTCCCCCACCATGGTAATACTACTAACCCACAGTACTGAAGCCTGTCCCTACCATGGTAATACTACTAACCCACAGTACTGAAGCCTGTCCCCACCATGGTAATACTACTAACCCACAGTACTGAAGCCTGTCCCCTACCATGGTAATACTACTAACCCACAGTACTGAAGCCTGTCCCTACCATGGTAATACTACTAACCCACAGTACTGAAGCCTGTCCCCTACCATGGTAATACTACTAACCCACAGTACTGAAGCCTGTCCCCACCATGGCAATACTACTAACCCACAGTACTGAAGCCTGTCCCCTACCATGGTAATACTACTAACCCACAGAACTGAAGCCTGTCCCCTACCATGGTAATACTACTAACCCACAGTACTGAAGCCTGTCCCCTACCATGGTAATACTACTAACCCACAGTACTGAAGCCTGTCCCCTACCATGGTAATACTACTAACCCACAGTACTGAAGCCTGTCCCCTACCATGGTAATACTACTAACCCACAGTACTGAAGCCTGTCCCCCACCATGGTAATACTACTAACCCACAGTACTGAAGCCTGTCCCCTACCATGGTAATACTACTAACCCACAGTACTGAAGCCTGTCCCCACCATGGTAATACTACTAACCCACAGTACTGAAGCCTGTCCCCTACCATGGTAATACTACTAACCCACAGTACTGAAGCCTGTCCCCACCATGGTAATACTACTAACCCACAGAACTGAAGCCTGTCCCCTACCATGGTAATACTACTAACCCACAGTACTGAAGCCTGTCCCCTACCATGGTAATACTACTAACCCACAGTACTGAAGCCTGTCCCCTACCATGGTAATACTACTAACCCACAGTACTGAAGCCTGTCCCCTACCATGGTAATACTACTAACCCACAGAACTGAAGCCTGTCCCCCACCATGGTAATACTACTAACCCACAGTACTGAAACCTGTCCCCACCATGGTAATACTACTAACCCACAGTACTGAAGCCTGTCCCCCACCATGGTAATACTACTAACCCACAGTACTGAAGCCTGTCCCCTACCATGGTAATACTACTAACCCACAGTACTGAAGCCTGTCCCCTACCATGGTAATACTACTAACCCACAGTACTGAAGCCTGTCCCCACCATGGTAATACTACTAACCCACAGTACTGAAGCCTGTCCCCCACCATGGTAATACTACTAACCCACAGTACTGAAGCCTGTCCCCCACCATGGTAATACTACTAACCCACAGTACTGAAGTCTGTCCCTACCATGGTAATACTACTAACCCACAGTACTGAAGCCTGTCCCCACCATGGTAATACTACTAACCCACAGTACTGAAGCCTGTCCCCCACCATGGTAATACTACTAACCCACAGTACTGAAGCCTGTCCCCACCATGGTAATACTACTAACCCACAGTACTGAAGCCTGTCCCCCACCATGGTAATACTACTAACCCACAGTACTGAAGCCTGTCCCCACCATGGTAATACTACTAACCCACAGTACTGAAGTCTGTCCCCTACCATGGTAATACTACTAACCCACAGTACTGAAGCCTGTCCCCTACCATGGTAATACTACTAACCCACAGTACTGAAGCCTGTCCCCTACCATGGTAATACTACTAACCCACAGTACTGAAGCCTGTCCCCTACCATGGTAATACTACTAACCCACAGTACTGAAGCCTGTCCCCACCATGGTAATACTACTAACCCACAGTACTGAAGCCTGTCCCCACCATGGTAATACTACTAACCCACAGTACTGAAGCCTGTCCCCACCATGGTAATACTACTAACCCACAGTACTGAAGCCTGTCCCCCACCATGGTAATACTACTAACCCACAGTACTGAAGCCTGTCCCCACCATGGTAATACTACTAACCCACAGTCCTGAAGCCTGTCCCCTACCATGGTAATACTACTAACCCACAGTACTGAAGCCTGTCCCCACCATGGTAATACTACTAACCCACAGTACTGAAGCCTGTCCCCAGCATGGTAATACTACTAACCCACAGTACTGAAGCCTGTCCCCCACCATGGTAATACTACTAACCCACAGTACTGAAGCCTGTCCCCACCATGGTAATACTACTAACCCACAGTCCTGAAGCCTGTCCCCTACCATGGTAATACTACTAACCCACAGTACTGAAGCCTGTCCCCTACCATGGTAATACTACTAACCCACAGTACTGAAGCCTGTCCCCACCATGGTAATACTACTAACCCACAGTACTGAAGCCTGTCCCCATCATGGTAATACTACTAACCCACAGTACTGAAGCCTGTCCCCACCATGGTAATACTACTAACCCACAGTACTGAAGCCTGTCCCCCACCATGGTAATACTACTAACCCACAGTACTGAAGCCTGTCCCCACCATGGTAATACTACTAACCCACAGTCCTGAAGCCTGTCCCCTACCATGGTAATACTACTAACCCACAGTACTGAAGCCTGTCCCCTACCATGGTAATACTACTAACCCACAGTACTGAAGCCTGTCCCCACCATGGTAATACTACTAACCCACAGTACTGAAGCCTGTCCCCACCATGGTAATACTACTAACCCACAGTACTGAAGCCTGTCCCCCACCATGGTAATACTACTAACCCACAGTACTGAAGCCTGTCCCCCACCATGGTAATACTACTAACCCACAGTACTGAAGCCTGTCCCCTACCATGGTAATACTACTAACCCACAGTACTGAAGCCTGTCCCCTACCATGGTAATACTACTAACCCACAGTACTGAAGCCTGTCCCCCACCATGGTAATACTACTAACCCACAGTACTGAAGCCTGTCCCCACCATGGTAATACTACTAACCCACAGTACTGAAGCCTGTCCCCCACCATGGTAATACTACTAACCCACAGTACTGAAGCCTGTCCCCACCATGGTAATACTACTAACCCACAGTACTGAAGCCTGTCCCTACCATGGTAATACTACTAACCCACAGTACTGAAGCCTGTCCCCCACCATGGTAATACTACTAACCCACAGTACTGAAGCCTGTCCCCCACCATGGTAATACTACTAACCCACAGTACTGAAGCCTGTCCCCACCATGGTAATACTACTAACCCACAGTACTGAATCCTGTCCCCCACCATGGTAATACTACTAACCCACAGTACTGAAGTCTGTCCCCTACCATGGTAATACTACTAACCCACAGTACTGAAGCCTGTCCCCCACCATGGTAATACTACTAACCCACAGTACTGAAGCCTGTCCCCCACCATGGTAAAACTACTAACCCACAGTACTGAAGCCTGTCCCCTACCATGGTAATACTACTAACCCACAGTACTGAAGCCTGTCCCCACCATGGTAATACTACTAACCCACAGTACTGAAGCCTGTCCCCACCATGGTAATACTACTAACCCACAGTACTGAAGCCTGTCCCCCACCATGGTAATACTACTAACCCACAGTACTGAAGCCTGTCCCTACCATGGTAATACTACTAACCCACAGTACTGAAGCCTGTCCCCACCATGGTAATACTACTAACCCACAGTACTGAAGCCTGTCCCCTACCATGGTAATACTACTAACCCACAGTACTGAAGCCTGTCCCTACCATGGTAATACTACTAACCCACAGTACTGAAGCCTGTCCCCTACCATGGTAATACTACTAACCCACAGTACTGAAGCCTGTCCCCACCATGGTAATACTACTAACCCACAGTACTGAAGCCTGTCCCCTACCATGGTAATACTACTAACCCACAGTACTGAAGCCTGTCCCCACCATGGTAATACTACTAACCCACAGAACTGAAGCCTGTCCCCTACCATGGTAATACTACTAACCCACAGTACTGAAGCCTGTCCCCTACCATGGTAATACTACTAACCCACAGTACTGAAGCCTGTCCCCTACCATGGTAATACTACTAACCCACAGTACTGAAGCCTGTCCCCTACCATGGTAATACTACTAACCCACAGAACTGAAGCCTGTCCCCCACCATGGTAATACTACTAACCCACAGTACTGAAGCCTGTCCCCACCATGGTAATACTACTAACCCACAGTACTGAAGCCTGTCCCCCACCATGGTAATACTACTAACCCACAGTACTGAAGCCTGTCCCCTACCATGGTAATACTACTAACCCACAGTACTGAAGCCTGTCCCTACCATGGTAATACTACTAACCCACAGTACTGAAGCCTGTCCCCCACCATGGTAATACTACTAACCCACAGTACTGAAGCCTGTCCCCCACCATGGTAATACTACTAACCCACAGTACTGAAGCCTGTCCCCACCATGGTAATACTACTAACCCACAGTACTGAATCCTGTCCCCCACCATGGTAATACTACTAACCCACAGTACTGAAGTCTGTCCCCTACCATGGTAATACTACTAACCCACAGTACTGAAGCCTGTCCCCCACCATGGTAATACTACTAACCCACAGTACTGAAGCCTGTCCCCCACCATGGTAAAACTACTAACCCACAGTACTGAAGCCTGTCCCCTACCATGGTAATACTACTAACCCACAGTACTGAAGCCTGTCCCCACCATGGTAATACTACTAACCCACAGTACTGAAGCCTGTCCCCACCATGGTAATACTACTAACCCACAGTACTGAAGCCTGTCCCCCACCATGGTAATACTACTAACCCACAGTACTGAAGCCTGTCCCTACCATGGTAATACTACTAACCCACAGTACTGAAGCCTGTCCCCACCATGGTAATACTACTAACCCACAGTACTGAAGCCTGTCCCCTACCATGGTAATACTACTAACCCACAGTACTGAAGCCTGTCCCTACCATGGTAATACTACTAACCCACAGTACTGAAGCCTGTCCCCTACCATGGTAATACTACTAACCCACAGTACTGAAGCCTGTCCCCACCATGGTAATACTACTAACCCACAGTACTGAAGCCTGTCCCCTACCATGGTAATACTACTAACCCACAGTACTGAAGCCTGTCCCCACCATGGTAATACTACTAACCCACAGAACTGAAGCCTGTCCCCTACCATGGTAATACTACTAACCCACAGTACTGAAGCCTGTCCCCTACCATGGTAATACTACTAACCCACAGTACTGAAGCCTGTCCCCTACCATGGTAATACTACTAACCCACAGTACTGAAGCCTGTCCCCTACCATGGTAATACTACTAACCCACAGAACTGAAGCCTGTCCCCCACCATGGTAATACTACTAACCCACAGTACTGAAGCCTGTCCCCACCATGGTAATACTACTAACCCACAGTACTGAAGCCTGTCCCCCACCATGGTAATACTACTAACCCACAGTACTGAAGCCTGTCCCCTACCATGGTAATACTACTAACCCACAGTACTGAAGCCTGTCCCCTACCATGGTAATACTACTAACCCACAGTACTGAAGCCTGTCCCCACCATGGTAATACTACTAACCCACAGTACTGAAGCCTGTCCCCCACCATGGTAATACTACTAACCCACAGTACTGAAGCCTGTCCCCCACCATGGTAATACTACTAACCCACAGTACTGAAGTCTGTCCCCACCATGGTAATACTACTAACCCACAGTACTGAAGCCTGTCCCCACCATGGTAATACTACTAACCCACAGTACTGAAGCCTGTCCCCCACCATGGTAATACTACTAACCCACAGTACTGAAGCCTGTCCCTACCATGGTAATACTACTAACCCACAGTACTGAAGCCTGTCCCCCACCATGGTAATACTACTAACCCACAGTACTGAAGCCTGTCCCCCACCATGGTAATACTACTAACCCACAGTACTGAAGCCTGTCCCCACCATGGTAATACTACTAACCCACAGTACTGAATCCTGTCCCCCACCATGGTAATACTACTAACCCACAGTACTGAAGTCTGTCCCCTACCATGGTAATACTACTAACCCACAGTACTGAAGCCTGTCCCCCACCATGGTAATACTACTAACCCACAGTACTGAAGCCTGTCCCCCACCATGGTAAAACTACTAACCCACAGTACTGAAGCCTGTCCCCTACCATGGTAATACTACTAACCCACAGTACTGAAGCCTGTCCCCACCATGGTAATACTACTAACCCACAGTACTGAAGCCTGTCCCCACCATGGTAATACTACTAACCCACAGTACTGAAGCCTGTCCCCCACCATGGTAATACTACTAACCCACAGTACTGAAGCCTGTCCCTACCATGGTAATACTACTAACCCACAGTACTGAAGCCTGTCCCCACCATGGTAATACTACTAACCCACAGTACTGAAGCCTGTCCCCTACCATGGTAATACTACTAACCCACAGTACTGAAGCCTGTCCCTACCATGGTAATACTACTAACCCACAGTACTGAAGCCTGTCCCCTACCATGGTAATACTACTAACCCACAGTACTGAAGCCTGTCCCCACCATGGTAATACTACTAACCCACAGTACTGAAGCCTGTCCCCTACCATGGTAATACTACTAACCCACAGTACTGAAGCCTGTCCCCACCATGGTAATACTACTAACCCACAGAACTGAAGCCTGTCCCCTACCATGGTAATACTACTAACCCACAGTACTGAAGCCTGTCCCCTACCATGGTAATACTACTAACCCACAGTACTGAAGCCTGTCCCCTACCATGGTAATACTACTAACCCACAGTACTGAAGCCTGTCCCCTACCATGGTAATACTACTAACCCACAGAACTGAAGCCTGTCCCCCACCATGGTAATACTACTAACCCACAGTACTGAAGCCTGTCCCCACCATGGTAATACTACTAACCCACAGTACTGAAGCCTGTCCCCCACCATGGTAATACTACTAACCCACAGTACTGAAGCCTGTCCCCTACCATGGTAATACTACTAACCCACAGTACTGAAGCCTGTCCCCTACCATGGTAATACTACTAACCCACAGTACTGAAGCCTGTCCCCCACCATGGTAATACTACTAACCCACAGTACTGAAGCCTGTCCCCCACCATGGTAAAACTACTAACCCACAGTACTGAAGCCTGTCCCCTACCATGGTAATACTACTAACCCACAGTACTGAAGCCTGTCCCCACCATGGTAATACTACTAACCCACAGTACTGAAGCCTGTCCCCACCATGGTAATACTACTAACCCACAGTACTGAAGCCTGTCCCCCACCATGGTAATACTACTAACCCACAGTACTGAAGCCTGTCCCTACCATGGTAATACTACTAACCCACAGTACTGAAGCCTGTCCCCACCATGGTAATACTACTAACCCACAGTACTGAAGCCTGTCCCCTACCATGGTAATACTACTAACCCACAGTACTGAAGCCTGTCCCTACCATGGTAATACTACTAACCCACAGTACTGAAGCCTGTCCCCTACCATGGTAATACTACTAACCCACAGTACTGAAGCCTGTCCCCACCATGGTAATACTACTAACCCACAGTACTGAAGCCTGTCCCCTACCATGGTAATACTACTAACCCACAGTACTGAAGCCTGTCCCCACCATGGTAATACTACTAACCCACAGAACTGAAGCCTGTCCCCTACCATGGTAATACTACTAACCCACAGTACTGAAGCCTGTCCCCTACCATGGTAATACTACTAACCCACAGTACTGAAGCCTGTCCCCTACCATGGTAATACTACTAACCCACAGTACTGAAGCCTGTCCCCTACCATGGTAATACTACTAACCCACAGAACTGAAGCCTGTCCCCCACCATGGTAATACTACTAACCCACAGTACTGAAGCCTGTCCCCACCATGGTAATACTACTAACCCACAGTACTGAAGCCTGTCCCCCACCATGGTAATACTACTAACCCACAGTACTGAAGCCTGTCCCCTACCATGGTAATACTACTAACCCACAGTACTGAAGCCTGTCCCCTACCATGGTAATACTACTAACCCACAGTACTGAAGCCTGTCCCCACCATGGTAATACTACTAACCCACAGTACTGAAGCCTGTCCCCCACCATGGTAATACTACTAACCCACAGTACTGAAGCCTGTCCCCCACCATGGTAATACTACTAACCCACAGTACTGAAGTCTGTCCCCACCATGGTAATACTACTAACCCACAGTACTGAAGCCTGTCCCCACCATGGTAATACTACTAACCCACAGTACTGAAGCCTGTCCCCCACCATGGTAATACTACTAACCCACAGTACTGAAGCCTGTCCCCACCATGGTAATACTACTAACCCACAGTACTGAAGCCTGTCCCCACCATGGTAATACTACTAACCCACAGTACTGAAGTCTGTCCCCTACCATGGTAATACTACTAACCCACAGTACTGAAGCCTGTCCCCTACCATGGTAATACTACTAACCCACAGTACTGAAGCCTGTCCCCTACCATGGTAATACTACTAACCCACAGTACTGAAGCCTGTCCCCTACCATGGTAATACTACTAACCCACAGTACTGAAGCCTGTCCCCACCATGGTAATACTACTAACCCACAGTACTGAAGCCTGTCCCCACCATGGTAATACTACTAACCCACAGTACTGAAGCCTGTCCCCACCATGGTAATACTACTAACCCACAGTACTGAAGCCTGTCCCCCACCATGGTAATACTACTAACCCACAGTACTGAAGCCTGTCCCCACCATGGTAATACTACTAACCCACAGTCCTGAAGCCTGTCCCCTACCATGGTAATACTACTAACCCACAGTACTGAAGCCTGTCCCCTACCATGGTAATACTACTAACCCACAGTACTGAAGCCTGTCCCCACCATGGTAATACTACTAACCCACAGTACTGAAGCCTGTCCCCACCATGGTAATACTACTAACCCACAGTACTGAAGCCTGTCCCCTACCATGGTAAGTAATACTACTAACCCACAGTACTGAAGCCTGTCCCCTACCATGGTAATACTACTAACCCACAGTACTGAAGCCTGTCCCCCACCATGGTAATACTACTAACACACAGTACTGAAGTCTGTCCCCACCATGGTAATACTACTAACCCACAGTAACTGAAGTCTGTCCCCTACCATGGTAATACTACTAACCCACAGTACTGAAGCCTGTCCCCTACCATGGTAATACTACTAACCCACAGTACTGAAGCCTGTCCCCTACCATGGTAATACTACTAACCCACAGTACTGAAGCCTGTCCCCCACCATGGTAATACTACTAACCCACAGTACTGAAGCCTGTCCCCACCATGGTAATACTACTAACCCACAGTACTGAAGCCTGTCCCCACCATGGTAATACTACTAACCCACAGTACTGAAGCCTGTCCCCTACCATGGTAATACTACTAACCCACAGTACTGAAGCCTGTCCCCTACCATGGTAATACTACTAACCCACAGTACTGAAGCCTGTCCCCCACCATGGTAATACTACTAACCCACAGTACTGAAGCCTGTCCCCCACCATGGTAATACTACTAACCCACAGTACTGAAGCCTGTCCCCCACCATGGTAATACTACTAACCCACAGTACTGAAGCCTGTCCCCCACCATGGTAATACTACTAACCCACAGTACTGAAGCCTGTCCCCTACCATGGTAATACTACTAACCCACAGTACTGAAGCCTGTCCCCTACCATGGTAATACTACTAACCCACAGTACTGAAGCCTGTCCCCCACCATGGTAATACTACTAACCCACAGTACTGAAGCCTGTCCCCACCATGGTAATACTACTAACCCACAGTACTGAATCCTGTCCCCCACCATGGTAATACTACTAACCCACAGTACTGAAGTCTGTCCCCTACCATGGTAATACTACTAACCCACAGTACTGAAGCCTGTCCCCCACCATGGTAATACTACTAACCCACAGTACTGAAGCCTGTCC
Organism: Salvelinus alpinus; assembly: GCF_045679555.1. NCBI lineage: Eukaryota > Metazoa > Chordata > Actinopteri > Salmoniformes > Salmonidae > Salvelinus > Salvelinus alpinus. Next base: position 47,059,074 of record NC_092110.1, on the reverse strand, counting down.
CCCACCATGGTAAAACTACTAACCCACAGTACTGAAGCCTGTCCCCTACCATGGTAATACTACTAACCCACAGTACTGAAGCCTGTCCCCCACCATGGTAATACTACGAACCCACAGTACTGAAGCCTGTCCCCACCATGGTAATACTACTAACCCACAGTACTGAATCCTGTCCCCCACCATGGTAATACTACTAACCCACAGTACTGAAGCCTGTCCCCTACCATGGTAATACTACTAACCCACAGTACTGAAGCCTGTCCCCCACCATGGTAATACTACTAACCCACAGTACTGAAGCCTGTCCCCACCATGGTAATACTACTAACCCACAGTACTGAAGCCTGTCCCCACCATGGTAATACTACTAACCCACAGTACTGAAGCCTGTCCCCTACCATGGTAATACTACTAACCCACAGTACTGAAGCCTGTCCCCACCATGGTAATACTACTAACCCACAGTACTGAAGCCTGTCCCCTACCATGGTAATACTACTAACCCACAGTACTGAAGCCTGTCCCCTACCATGGTAATACTACTAACCCACAGTACTGAAGCCTGTCCCCTACCATGGTAATACTACTAACCCACAGTACTGAAGCCTGTCCCCCACCATGGTAATACTACTAACCCACAGTACTGAAGCCTGTCCCCACCATGGTGAGAAACGATCATAACTGCTTCCCTCATCTCTGAACGTCTACTACTGCCCCACTCTACTACTGCCCCTCTATACTACTGCCCCAGTAGCCTGTTTTGCCCCACTCTACTACTGCCCCACTCTACTACTGCCCCACTCTACTACTGCCCCACTCTACTACTGCCCCACTCTACTACTGCCCCACTCTACTACTGCCCCACTCTACTACTGCCCCACTCTACTACTGCCCCACTCTACTACTGCCCCACTCTACTACTGCCCCACTCTACTACTGCCCCACTCTTCTACTGCCCCACTCTTCTACTGCCCCACTCTACTACTGCCCCACTCTACTACTGCCCCACTCTACTACTGCCCCACTCTACTACTGCCCCACTCTACTACTGCCCCACTCTACTACTGCCCCTCTCTACTACTGCCCCACTCTACTACTGCCCCACTCTACTACTGCCCCACTCTACTACTGCCCCACTCTACTACTGCCCCACTCTACTACTGCCCCACTCTACTACTGCCCCTCTCTACTACTGCCCCACTCTACTACTGCCCCTCTATACTACTGCCCCACTCTACTACTGCCCCACTCTACTACTGCCCCACTAGCCCCACTATATACTAATGAAACTCTACTACTCTCTACTAGCCTGTTTCCACTGCTGCACAAACATATTTCAATGGGTTTGCTGCGTTGTATTTAATGTGCCCACGCTCTCATTCAGTCATTCCAGTGAGACTTACAGTAGTATACGTTCAGGGTGCTGAACTACAACATAAAGCAACTCTGTATGACAATATCCACCTGAAGTAAATCTTGATAAACCTGTTCTATGAACCGTAAGCTAAATCTTGATAAACCTGTTCTATGAATCGTAAGCTAAAGCCTGATACAACTGTTTTGTTCCATATGGACCTGAGGCTCAGCTCTATAATCAACCATCATGATGTTCTTGTGGACAGAGGGAGCATGAAGGAATGAGATTATTATCTGGGCTGTTGAGAACACACACACACACACATACTCAATTAAGGGTTTTTCTTTATTTTTACTATTTTCTACATTGTAGAATAACAGTGAAGACATCAAAACTATGAAATAACACATATGGAATAACCAAAAAAGTGTTTTACAAATCAAAATATATTTTATATTTGAGATTCTTCAAAGTAGCCACCCTTTGTCTTATAATAAAAATGTTAAACATTAAAATACATTTTACAGATTTCACAGTGTGTTCCCTCTGGCCACTACACTACTACAACACACCATACGTGTGTATCTAGTGCGGATGTTGTGTGTGTATAGTGTGTATGTTATGTAGCTGTCTCTAGCTGTCTCTAGCTGTGTGTAGCTGTCTATAGCTGTCTCTAGCTGTGTGTAGCTGTGTGTAGCTGTGTATAGATGTCTCTAGCTGTGTGTAGCTGTCTCTAGCTGTGTGTAGCTGTCTCTAGCTGTGTGTAGCTGTCTCTAGCTGTGTGTAGCTGTCTCTAGCTGTCTCTAGCTGTCTCTAGCTGTGTGTAGCTGTCTCTAGCTGTGTGTAGCTGTCTCTAGCTGTCTCTAGCTGTGTATAGCTGTGTATAGCTGTCTCTAGCTGTGTGTAGCTGTCTCTAGCTGTGTATAGCTGTCTCTAGCTGTGTGTAGCTGTCTCTAGCTGTCTCTAGCTGTGTATAGCTGTGTATAGCTGTCTCTAGCTGTGTGTAGCTGTCTCTAGCTGTGTGTAGCTGTCTCTAGCTGTGTGTAGCTGTCTCTAGCTGTCTCTAGCTGTCTCTAGCTGTCTCTAGCTGTGTGTAGCTGTCTCTAGCTGTGTGTAGCTGTCTCTAGCTGTCTCTAGCTGTGTATAGCTGTGTATAGCTGTCTCTAGCTGTGTGTAGCTGTCTCTAGCTGTGTATAGCTGTCTCTAGCTGTGTGTAGCTGTCTCTAGCTGTCTCTAGCTGTGTATAGCTGTGTATAGCTGTCTCTAGCTGTGTGTAGCTGTCTCTAGCTAGTAACCGAAAGGTTGCTAGATCGAATCCCCGAGCTGACATGGTAAAAATCTGTTGTTCTGCCCCTGAACAAGGCAGTTAGCCCAGTGTCTCTAAGCCGTCATTGTAAATAAGAATTTGTTCTTAACTGACGTTCCTAGTTAAATAAAGGTTAAATAAAAGAAATAAAAATATCAGGACAGCGATTACTCACCCCGTACTGGAGGAATACTTTTTTTTCTTCAATGAGTCGGACGGGAAGGATTTACTTCAGAGGCCCGACAAGGCCCTCATCCCCGTCATTTGCAGGAGAAAGAGGAGGAGGTTTCGGGGACGAAGGTCTGGGTACCTTGTAAGGATCCGACACCTTTACCATCGGTCCTATTAGCCAACGTACAATCAATCGATAATAAAATAGACGAACTACGATCACATATATCATACCAACGGGATGTTAAAAACTGTAATATCTTATGCTTCACCGAGTCGTGGCTGAACGACGACATGAATAACATACAGCTGGCGGGTTTTACACTGCATCAGCAGGATAGAACGGCAGCCTCTGGTAAGACAAGGGGTGAGGGTCTATGTGTATTTGTAAACAACAGCTGGTGCACGAAATCGGAGGAAGTCTTGAGGTTTTGCTCGCCTGAGGTAGAGTATCTCATGATAAGCTGTAGACCACACCATTTATCTAGAAAGTTCTCATCTGTATTTTTCGTAGCTGTCTATATACCACAACAAACCGATGTGGGCACTAAGACCACACTCAATGAGCTGTATAGGGCCATAAGCAAACAGGAAAACGTTCATCCAGAGGCGGCGCTCCTAGTGGCCGGGGACTTTAATGCAGGGAAACTTAAATCAGTTTTACCTAATTTCTATCAGCAAGTTAAATGTGCAACCAAAGGGGAAAAAACTAGACCCTCTTTACTCCTCACACAGAGACGCATACAAAGCTCTCCCTCGCCCTCCATTTGGCAAATCTGACCATAATTCTATCCTCCTGAAGCACCAGTGACTCGGTCAATAAGAAAGGGGTCAGATGAAGCAGATGCTAAACTACAGAACTATTTTGCGAGTACAGACTGGAATATGTTCCGGGATTCTCCGATTGCATTGAGGAGTACACCACATCAGTCACTGGCTTCATCAATAAGTGCATCGATGACGTCATCCCCACAGTGATCGTACGTACATACCCCAACCAGAAGCCATGGATTACAGGCAACATCTGCACTGGGCTAAAGGGTAGAGCTGCTGCTTTTAAGCTTATAAGAAATCCCGCTATGCCCTCCGATGAACCATCAAACAATACAGGACTAAGATGGAATCGTACTACACCGGCTCTGACGCTCGTCGGATGTGGCAAGTCTTGCAAACTATTACAGACTACAAAGGGAAGCACAGCCGCGAGCTGCCTAGTGATATGAGTCTACCAGACGAGCTAAATTACTTCTATGCTCAATTCGAGGCAAGTAATACTGAAGCATGCATGAGAGCATCAGCTGTTCCAGACGACTGTGATCACGCTCTCTGTAGCCGATGTGAGTAAGACCTGTAAACAGGTCAACATTCACAAGGCTGCAGGGCCAGACGGATTACTAGGATGTGTACTGCGAGCATGTGCTGACCAACTGGCAAGTGTCTTCACTGACATTTTCAACCTGTCCCTGTCTGAGTCTGTAATTCCAACATGTTTCAAGCAGACCACCATAGTCCCTGTGCCCAAGAACACTAAGGTAACCTGCATAAATGACTACCGACCTGTAGCACTCACGTTTGTAGCCATGAAGTGCTTTGAAAGGCTGGTCATGGCTCACATCAACACCGTTATCCCAGAAACTCTAGAACCACTCCAATTTCAATTCCGCCCCAACAGATCCACAGATGATGCAATCTCTATTGCGCTCCACACTGCCCTTTCCCATCTGGACAATAGGAACACCTATGTGAGAATGCTACTCATTGACTACAGCTCAGTGTTCAACACCATAGTGCCCTCAAAGCTCATCACTAAGCTAAGGACCATGGGACTAAACACCTCCTTCTGCAACTGGATCCTGGACTTCCTGACGGGCCGCCCCCAGGTGGTAAGGGTAGGTAACAACACATCCGCCACACTGATCCTCAACACGGGGGCCCTTCAGGGGTGCGTGCTCAGTCCCCTCCTGTACTCCCTGTTTACTCATGACTGCATGGCCATTTCATTTTAAAACATTTATCTTACAAAGGAGTTGTTTACATGGAATTGTATTTGTTGTTTTTTTAACTATTTTTTTTCTAATATTCACAGGAAAATGCTACGTTTGACCCAAGTTAAACAATTTAAAGGCAATGCTACCAAATACTAATTGAGTGTATGTAAACTTCTGACCCACTGGGAATGTGATGAAAGAAATAAAAGCTGAAATAAATAATTCTCTCTACTATTATTCTGACATTTCACATTCTTAAAATAAAGTGGTGATCCTACCTGACCTAAGACAGAGAATTTTTACTAGGATTAAATGTCAGGAATCGTGAAAAACTGAGTTTAAATGTATTTGGCTAAGGTGTATGCAAACTTCCGACTTCAACTGTACATAATCTCCACCCCTCAATCAGCATTCTACAAGAACACAGACACGAGGGACAACAGACACACAGGTATCTACATTGCAGATGAGCTGAAGGCAGTCATCAATGACCTTGGACCACAGAAGGTATTTGCACTGGTGACAGACAATGCTGCGAACATGAAGGCTGCTTGGTCTAAAGTGGAGGAGTCCTACCCTCACATCACACCCATTGGCTGTGCTGCTCATGCATTGAATCTGCTCCTCAAGGACATCATGGCACTGAAAACAATGGATACACTCTACAAGAGTGACAATTAAATGGTTAGGTATGTGAAGGGTCATCAAGTTATAGCAGCAATCTACCTCACCAAGCAAAGTGAGAAGAATAAGAGCACCACATTGAAGCTGCCCAGCAACATCTGTTGGGGTGGTGTTGTCATCATGTTTGACAGTCTCCTGGAAGGGAAGGAGTCTCTCCAAGGAATGGCCAGCCCCATCAAGAGGATCCTCCTGGATGATGTATTTTGGGAGAGAGTGGTAAGCAGCCTGAAACTCCTGAAACCTATAGCAGTAGCCATTGCACGGATTGAGGGAGACAATGCCATCCTGTCTCATGTTCAGACTCTGCTTGCAGATGTAAGAGAAGAAATCCGTACTGCCCTGTCCACTTCACTGTTGCTCCAAGCAGAGCAAACTGCAGTTCTGAAATACATCAAAAAGCAGGAAGACTTCTCCCTGATGCCCATACACGCTGCAGCGTACATGTTGGACCCCAAGTACGCTGGCAAGAGCATCCTGTCTGGTGTAGAGATCAACAAGGCCTATGGTGTCATCACTACCGTGTCTCGCCACCTTGGCCTGGATGAGGGCAAGGTTCTTGGCAGTCTGACGATTTTGGATGGAGATGCAATATGGCAGACTTGCCAACATTTCTCATCAGCCACCTGGTGGAAGGGACTTTGTGTCTCTGAGGCTCTTTCCACTGTTGCCTCCATCATCCTCCAAATCCCACCAACATCAGCCGCCTCAGAGCGCAACTGGTCCTTGTTTGGGAACACACACACCAAAGCACACAACAGACTGACCAATACAAGGGTTAAAAAAATGGTGGCCAGCCGGGCAAATTTGAGGCTTTTTGAGCCTGACAACGAGCCATCCTCAACAAGATTGGAAAGTGACAGTGAAGATGAGGCCTCAGAGTCTCATGTTCAAAAGGTGGACAATGAGGAGGTCCAGGGAGAAGACATGGAAGCCTGAGAGGAAGACAACCAAAGCTTTAGCGTCTAGACTACTATTTTACAGATGTATGTTGAAAACGTTTTTGGGAGATGCGATGGATCATTTAATTATATTCCCTTTAGTTGTTCAGTGAAATCCTCCCATGTGAAGAGTCAACCCATTTAATTAAAGCTCAATTCGTAACTAAATTGTTGTTTTTTATTTCTATTGGAAGGATTTAATAATTTGCAATTATGTCTACTTATGATAAGGTAAAAGGTTTATGTTTCTGTCTCCATATGATATGGTAAATATATCCAATGCAAAAAACATCTACATTTAAATGGTATTAATATTAATTTGCATATATTTCCGTTAATTCCCATATATTCCCGTTAATTCCCATATATTCCCGTTAATTCCCATATATTCCCGTTAATTCCCATATATTCCCGTTAATTCCCACGGAAAGTTTCCACCTCTGAATAATCCCCAAAATGTGCAACCCTAGTCTATAGTGCATGGTCCAAACACATCAAGACAGTTGTGAAGAGGGCACGACAAAGCCTATTCCTCCTAGAGACTGAAAAGATTTGGAATGGGTCCTCAGATCCTCAAAAGATTCTACAGCTGCACCATCGAGAGCATCCTGACTGGTTGCATCACTGCCTGGTATGGCAATTGCTCGGCCTCCGACCGCAAGGCACTACAGAGGGTATTGCTTACGGCCCAGTACATCACTGTGGCCAAGCTTCCTGTCATCCAGGACCTCTATACCAGGCGGTGTCAGAGGAAAGCCCTAAAAATTGTCAAAGACTCCAGCCACCCTAGTCATAGACTGTTCTCTCTGCTACCGCACGGCAAGCAGTACGGCAAGGGCCAAGCCTAGGTCCAAAAGGCTTCTTAACAGCTTCTACCCGCAAGCCATAAGACTCCTGAACAGCTAATCAAAGGGCTACCCAGACCCCTCTTTTACGCTGCTGCTACTCTCTGTTATTATCTATGCATAGTCACTTTAATAACTCTACCTACATGTACATATTAACTCAATTACCTTGACTAACTGGTGCCCCCGCATATTGACTCTGTACTGGTACCCCCCTGTATATAGCCTTGCTATTGTTATTTTACTTTAATTATTTGTTACTTTTATTTATTATATATTTTCTAGTTATATATTTTTTAAACTTATGCCTTTCCCCCCCCGTCCATCGTAAACACCCCCTGCTATGCTACGTGAATATTATATTAGGGGCGTGTTATTCCAGGTATGGATTTTTTAATTTAATTTTTTTACATTTTGTCATTATTTGTTTTCTGTTATGCGATGCCCAATTTGGAAACCATAAGTTTGATAGAAAAATGATAAAACCATTAATTTCCTGTTTGGCCGAGATTAAAGTAAATACGATTTATCCCATAAACACACCGACCCTCCACCGATGGACTCCATGGCTGTGGTTCAAACTCTTGAAAGACACACCCTCGTCCACTCCACCCTCGCCTTATGCTCTTGGGGGAATCCCCGTCGCCATCTTGGAGGGCGGTCCAAATGATTAGCCAAGCAAGGGAAGTTTGCAACGTCCCTCAGCCCTCGTTTTTTAGTCGGCTTTGTGAGTGTACTAGTGATGGGTCGTTTGTGAATGAGTCGGTTCTAAGAGCCGGCTCTTGTAGGTGAATGTTGGGAGTCGGCTCGCATATCAGAAGAGCCAAATCTATTTATAAAAATAAAATAAAAATTAAGATATGAATAATCAAAAGATTTAAATGAATAGAATTAACAAATTCAAAGAACAAAAAAAATAATATAGGCCTAAATGCTCAAGCGCACACATTCGTTCTGACTGTCTGTTCAGACTAACAGCCTCACCTGTTGTTCCTGTCAATCAGACACGCAGTATCAACCAATGAACCAAAGATGGGTGAGGGAGGCCCGAGCCAACTCACTCACAGTCACACACTTAGCAGCCGAGGAGAGAGAGGAAGGACAGCTATGAAAACAACAGCTGGAAAATGAGTCGGAGGCACAGTAGCATTTAGATGCATTTTAATAATGTAGACAATGTTAGAGCACAGTGTAGAATTTGACAAAACAAAATCTCATATAAAGCCGGTTCTGCGCACAACCTACACCGGCATATGCGAACTGTGCACCCAACTGTGAAGCTAGCTGTAGCGGAGCTTCGAGAAACTAGCGGGTCTGCTAGTGATAGTGATGGAGATGTATCCACTCAGTCAAGTAGGCCTGCTAGTGATAGTGGTGGAGCCAGGATCTCCACATGTGGAGATGTATCCACTCAGTCAAGTAGGCCTGCTAGTGATAGTGGTGGAGATGTATCCACTCAGTCAAGTAGACCTACTCCGCGACCCACAGCAACGCAGTCTTCTCTGGACCAGTTTATGCCAAACGTCTATGTCTGTAGCAAAACAAGGCAAAATTGATATTGCATTGGCTAAAATGATTGCCACCGATATCCAGCCATTTTCGATCGTGGAGGACAGAGGTTTTAGAAATTATAGCAATAGTCTAAATCCAATATACACAATTCCAAGCAGGAAAACCCTTTCAGAATCACTTATTCCACAACTGTACGAGAGCACACAGGCTTCAGTGCGGGAAAGAGTCCAAAAAGCTACTGCAGTTTGCCTTACTACTGACTGCTGGACATCAAGGGAAACCACTTCTTACATGTCGGTTACATGTCACTTCATTGAAGAATTTTCGATGTCTAGCTGTCTTCTGGACTGCTTTGAGTTCAGCGACAGAATAACACTTCCGAGACCTTGGCAGAGGAACTGTTGAGAGTGGCCAGAGAATGGCAAGTAGATGGAAAAGTGGTCTGTTGTGTTAGCGACAATACAGCTAACATAACCCAAAGCCATGAACATTTTAAAATGGAACCATCATCCACTGTGGACAAAGTGAAAGCCGCTGTGGAATACTTCCACAGGAACAAAGTAGGTGCTGAAAAACTAAAGTCTACACAGCACTAGCTAGGGATGCCTGAGCTGAGGCCTGAACAAGACTGCACTACAAGGTGGAATTCAACATTTTATATGTTGAAGTGATTTCTTGAGTCAAAGGAAGCCATCATCTCTACCCTGGCCTTTGTCAATTCACCCGTTGATGCTCTGATCCAAGAGGAATGGGAGGTGGTGGAGGAGGTGTGCAGAGTCCTGGAACCCTTTGAGCAGGTCACTGTGGAGATCAGTGGAGAGAGGTACAGTAAGCAGTTATTACTACATCATTATTTAATCCAGTATTATATATGTATATGAGCAGTAGATGAGAATGTAGTATCAGTAGACAAAACATGAACCTGAACTAATAAGTTACTGTTCTCTCTTTTCAGCTATGTGACAGCCTCAAAAATGATTCTCCTGTTTAAGGGTCTGCAGCGAATCACAGCCAGCCGCCAGAGAGAAGCAAATGTAACCACAGGACATGTGACAGAGTTGATGGACACCCTATGTTCATCAATGGACAGAAAGTTCCACAGAATGGAATATAATCACGTGCTATCAGAAACCGCTGCACTTGACTCCAGGTTTAAGAAGTTAGCCTTCAGTGATGCCAGAGCGATTGATGAGGCTCTTCAAAGAATAACCTCAGCAGCAGGGAGGGACAGCCCCAGCAGTCAGCTGGCTCAGGTACCAGGGCAACAGGAAGAAGAGGGAGGGACAGCCCCAGCAGTCAGCTGGCTCAGGCACCAGGGCAACAGGAAGAAGAGGGAGGGACAGCCCCAGCAGTCAGCTGGCTCAGGTACCAGGGCAACAGGAAGAAGAGGGAGGGATAGCCCCAGCAGTCAGCGGGCTCAGGCACCAGGGCAACAGGAAGAAGAGGGAGGGACAGCCCCAGCAGTCAGCTGGCTCAGGCACCAGGGCAACAGGAAGAAGAGGGAGGGACAGCCCCAGCAGTCAGCTGGCTCAGGCACCAGGGCAACAGGAAGAAGAGGGAGGGACAGCCACAGCAGTCAGCTGGCTCAGGCACCAGGGCAACAGGAAGAAGAGGGAGGGACAGCCCCAACAGTCAGCTGGCTCAGGCACCAGGGCAACAGGTAGAAGAGGGAGGGACAGCCCCAGCAGTCAGCTGGCTCAGGCTCCAGGGCAACAGGTAGAAGAGGGATCAGATGGAGCAGAAGCACCAGCAGTAGTGCCACAAACGTCTGCTGTTTGACGAGAGAGCAACTGGGGATGCAGCACGAAGGAATCTCTCAGCAGATGTCATAATGGAGGTCCGATCCTATTTAGAGGAGTCCCTCCTCCAACGATCTGCAGATCCTCTGAGCTGGTGGAAGAACAAGGCCTCTGTCTACCCACGGCTTACTAAAGTCATGACAGGGAGACTCTGCATAGCGGCCACATCCTTTCCCTCTGAGAGGGTCTTCTCGAAACGGGACAAATAATTACTGAGAGAAGAAACCGCATCAGCCCCTCGAAAGTGAGGCAGCTTTCATTTCTGAATGCAAATCTCTCATAAAAGCAGAATATGTTCAGCATTGCTGTGTGCTGCTGGTTATAACATGGTAATAAAGAAGAGAGAGAAAAGAGGGACCAGTTTAATGTTTTAAGTGGCTGCAGTTTTGCACATTGTTATTTATTTTTCTTTGATATGGTGCAATATTCTATTATTATGTTGTTCAGATTGTATTCGTTTTGAATTGTTACATTTATATGCACTTTGTTTATATACATTAAAAAGTTATACTTTAAATGCAGATGTTTAATAGCATTCTATTTCATAACAAACCAATGCATTTTAAATACATTGTAGTTAAGGCAGAGTATTTTCTTTAAAGAGCCGTTTGGGAGCCAAAAGAGCCGGATGTTCACTCCGGGGCCTGAAACTTCCCAGAATTCAATTCGCAACGATTGTACATCCACTAAGAAAAGTCTGCGAAAACTTAAAAACTACATCAATGGAGAAGTCAACGAATGCAAATAAGTTCGAAATCTTGCTACTAAGTAAAAAGTAAATATGTTTTATTTGGTTATCTTTTGGAAATTGTAGAAATAAAACATTTCCCTTCTTCAGAAGTTCCAGCTAGGCAGGCTAACGTGAGTTAGCTAGGTATCATACAGTAGGCGTATATTTATAATGATATATTTAAAATAAGTAGACATGCACTCATAATTGACTCTAGCGCATATAAAGCACCCACAAGCTACCGGTGGCTGAAAACACAATTCTTATCACTTTACAAGATCCCTGTAACACCTAAAGATTTTGCAATTGTTTTAGACGCCATTCCCTCAGGTGTTGCTCTGTTATTCAGGAACGTGTCAAGACCTGACCCTCAGAGCCGATCTTCTATTGACCCTGTTGACTCATCAGTAGGAAAGATTTGTTTCTCTTTTGGTCCATTCAACAACAGAGCGATATGAACCTTGTTTCAGCAGGATGTTGTATCTATCTATACCTTATGTCATGCCTTACTGGAATGGATTTATTGATAATATCTATTGGGGAAACGTTTGGATGTTGCCACACACATACCTACTTGTTAACAAAATTAAGGAAGTTTCCTTTAAAATTATTCATAAATATTATCCTGCCAACCACTATATGAAGAAGTTTAAGGAAAACATTAACTCAAATTTCTCCTTTTGTAATGACCACCCAGAAACAGTGTTGCATCTTTTTTGGCATTGTATACATGTAAGAAAACTGGCAAGACATCAGTAGATTTATAATTGAACACATTTATGAAGATTTTACACTATTGTGGAGAGATGTACTGCTTGGATTCTTTACATACGATAAAAATAAGCTGAAACATTATTATGTAATTCATTTCATTATTCTTTTGGCCAAATTTCATATAGACAAATATAAATTTACTAACAAAAAAACACATTTTCTTACCCTACAAAAAGAAATTGAACTGTATTTTAAGACAGTTAAATACTCTACTAACAAAAAAGCGGTTAGAATTGTAAGTGTATGTATGTCCCTTGTGGGTCCTTGTGTAATTTTAATGTGATATTTGTACCCCCTAGCTCGATTGTCCATTATATATAATCCATATATACTTGTGTTCCCTTATGTACTTTCTGTATTGATTTGTTGTTAATAAAAAAAATATATTAAAAAATGTAATTCTTCCTCCCTCGCCCTGCAAGTATATACTCGTCAGACGTCATGATAAATCATCGGAAGGGTCCACTTCATTTGAGGGCTCAGGGGATAGGGTGTATCGTTTAAGTGTTTGGACTTCAGATCCATTTCTTTGTTTGTGGAAATCAAAGTTTATTGGTCGCATACAAAGATTTGCAGATGTTATAGAAGGTGCAGCGAAATGCTTGTGTTTCTAGCAAAACCTTTTTAATCAAGATAATTTTTCATGTGTTAAGCTGCCCCTTGTTTTACCTTTCTATGTATCTATATTGGCCTTATTTCTTTCTCATTTTTTATAATGGTGCTAAAATAAACTTTAGAATGTATCAGCTATGAATCTTAGGTCTTTCTTTCAGCCAATTGGAAGCAAGCTATACCGTAAATCCCTCCCACCTCGGCAAAAAAAACGGAAATTAGGACCACGAACACAAATCTGCTAGTTGTGTCAAGTTGGATTATATTTCTTTGAGCCATATCTAAATCAGGTGGGCTATCTCTTACAAACATCGTTTTCATTACAGCAGAAATATTAATATTTTGATGGCAAATGTATCATTTGGCGGGTTAGCTAACAATTCTTAAATGTAGTTTTCCAGTAGAGTCACGTGCTATTTGCTAATCGGGATAAACTATTTTAGTTTATATAAATTATTTGATAAATAATATAGCTATGTACCAAATGACGTTTTATATTATAGTTAAGGGATGATCTATGGGTTGATGTCCCATCGTAATCGGATAACCGACAGGACACTGACACTGCAGTCAGGTGACGGGGCAGCTTGGTGCTGTTAGTAACGCAGGTGTATAAAACATTAGGAACACGTGTTCTGTTCATGACAGATTGACCAGGTGAGCGCTATTTTCACTTCAATCAGTGTAGATGAAGGGGAGGAGACAGGTTAAAGACACATTTGTACTTGAACCATTTGTATATCGTTACAACACTGTATATAGACATAATATGACATATGAAATGTCTTTATTCCTTTGGAACTTCTGTGAGTGTAATGTTTACTGTTCATTTTTTGTAGTTTATTTCACTTTTGTATATTACCTCACATGCGGTCCAAACACTTAAGACACACCCTCGCCTTTATGCCCTTGGGGGAATCCCCGTAGCCATCATCTTGGAGGGTGGTCCAAATGATTCGTGGCCATCTTGTCTATCTAACAACGTTACCTAGCCAGTTAGCCCTATTGAGTTATAATGGGCTTGCGATATACGGTACGAAGGCAGGTAAACATGCCAAAATTAACACAGCATTGTAGTCAGGCAACATAGATGTGAATAGGCAACATTTAATTTCGAAGTCGGAGTGTAATTTTCTCTCGCTTCAGCTCAAAAAATGTCCGCCATTGATTTCAATATATTTTGCATAATTTTTTACGTGTTTGCGTCATATTTATTTGCATACTTTCGGCTGAAGCTTGCGTCCATGCATGCTTCAAAATATTTACAAACGGAGCACACATTCTAGAAGTGCCCTCCGTTTCTCATAGTTTGATTTGGACTCATACCCCGACCCTCCTGTGCTCAGCACGGTAGTATGTAACTTGAGAAACATTGATTGTGTATTTGTGCAACTGAGTTGCAACATGCCATTCATAGAGTGAATGTGCAAGACAAAATATTTAAGTCCCTTTGAACGGGGTATGGTAGTAGGTGTATTCCCACTGTGAAATAGTTCCTAGTTTTCTTTAATTTTTTTCTGAATGTGACATCATGCTGTAAAATTTCTCCCAGCAGTGAAAATGTTCCCAAATTGAAGGGTTATCCAGATCGGTTTATGTCTCGTTATCACTTGACTTACCCCACTAAAATTGTAAAGGACTTAGATAAGATTCTTTATAATTGTATTTGGAAGAACAAGCCTCACTATCTCCAGAAATATATTCTCAGTTATACCCAAGAACAAGGAGGTTTTGAGGTTGAAATAATACTTATAAATAAATTTGATTCTGAACTATATTACAAACCAGAACAGTATTTGGAATGTCTTCCAAATATTTCATATATTATATATATATATATATATTAATAATATTCCAGTATTTATTTGACTCTGTTGGTGGGTTAGAATTTCTGCTTCGGTGTAATTTTGATGTTGATAAAATCCCAGTGAAATTGGCCAAATTCTATAAGCAGGCACTTTTAGCTTGGATATTAGCTTATGAACATAATCTCCCCCTCATAGATACTTTCTATGGAACAACAAAGATATACGATTTTTATAGTATTTTTTTTACTGATTTGAGAATACAATTATTTTGGTTGGTCAGTTACTGAATGAGGATGGATATCTACTCTCATATGGGGAATTTTTAGATAAATTTATAATTCCAAAACCCCCGAAAGAATATGCAATTGTTTTTGATGCGATTCCAAGTTTTTTTTATTTTTTATTCCTCTGTGGTTAATGTAAGTAACATTGATTTACATGATAATATATTCATTGGCAATATTAACATCCTCAAAGATAGTTTAGTAATAAACAGATTAGGAATATTGTTAGTGGTACTACATTTACATTTAAGTCATTTAGCAGACGCTCTTATCCAGAGCGACTTACAAGTACATACATTCATACTTTTTTGTACTGGCCCCCCGTGGGAAACGAACCCACAACCCTGGCGTTGCAAGCGCCATGCTCTACCAACTGAGCCACACGGGACCATTACTACACTTCCCTCAGCAAGATTGTTTTTGGGGGTGTTGAATATCTATACAATGGGGGAGAGCAAAATATTGTATCAGTAAAGGAAGTTTAATTTAAAATGTTACTTATAATTTATCCCGTGAAACATGTTTTGGAAAGATTCAAGCTGAATATTGACTATAAATGTGATTTCTGTGAAATGGAGAAGGAGACCATTTTTCATATTTTTTTTTTTTACCCGTATTTATAGTATCATTTTTGTGATTGACATACAGAACTTTGTTAGAAAGAAAACAGGACAGGTTGTACAATTTAATGGTTTTGATGTAATGTTTATTTTAGGAATTCTGACATTGATAAAGATGCTAATAATATTAGATATATTTCATATTCACAAATTCAAATGGTCTAATTCAAGACCTAACATTTTTCACTTCATAAATTAATTTAAACAATATGGCACTATTTTAACTAAAATGAAAAACAAAAAGGAAATTAAAACTTGTATTATTAATGAATAGGATTTGTTTGTTTAGGATTCCTGGCAAAGTACATAGTTTGCATGTGACAATTTCTCTTGTTATTTATTATTTTTAAGTAAATTGTTTTGTTGTTGCAATCACAACACCATCGAAACGATTAGGAACTATTTCACGTTGGGAAGATTTTTACATGACACCAGGCACACCGGTTTGAGTGTGTCAAGAACTGCAACGCTACTGGGTCTTTCACACTCAACAGTTTCCCATGTGTATCAAGAATGGTCCACCACCCAAAGGACATCCAGACAACTTGACACAACTGTGGGACGCATTGGAGTCAACATGGGCCAGCATCCCTGTGGAACGCTTTCGACACCTTGTAGAGTCCATGCCCCAACTAATGGAGGCTGTTCTGAGGGCAAAAGAGGGAGCAACTCAATATTAGGAAGGTGTTCCTAATGTTTTGTACGCTCACTGTACACTAGTGTTGTTTTCAATAGTATTTGGTTGCACAAAAACAGTACCTGGGAAGCCACAAGTTAAATACAATTCCTTTTCACATTTGGAAAGTCTGTTTAATAACACAAACCTTTCGATATTATGTCTCATTCTCCCCTGTCATAATGACCAACCGTCCTGCCCACTGGCACAGTAAGTTCACATGGAATTGTATTTAACTTGTGGCTTCGCAGGGACAGTTTTTGTGCAACCAAATACTATAATAAAAACATACACTAGTGTACAGTGCATTCGTATTCAGACCCCTTCCCCTTTTTCCACATTTTGTTACGTTACAGCCATATTCTAAAATGGATTAAATAAATTGAAATTCCTTATCTACACACAATAGCCCATAATGACAAAGTGAAACAGGTTTTTATAAATGTTTGCAAATTTATTTTTAAAAACTAAAACAGAAATACCTTTACATAAGTATTCAGACCCTTTGCTATGAGACTCGGAAACAGGATGCACCTGAACTCAAAATCATTGATCATTCTGTTTCTACAACTTGATTGGAGTCCACCTGTGGTAAAATCAAATGATTGGACATGATTTGGAAAGGCACACACCTGTCTATATAAGGTCCCACAGTGACAGTGCATGTCAGAGCAAAAACCAAGCAGGAGTACCAAAGCCATGAGTACCAGAGAAATGTTTGCAGCATTGAAGGTCCCCATGAACACAGTGGCCTCCATCATTCTTAAATGGAAGAAGTTTGGAACCAACAAGACTCTTCTTAGAGCTGGCCGCCCGACCAAACTGAGCAATCGTGGGGGAAGGGCCTTGGTCAGGGAGGTGACCCATGATCACTCTGACAGAACTCCAGAGAGAAGGACAACCATCTCTGCAGTACTCCACCAATCAAATCAAACAATTTGTCGCGTGCCGAATACAACAGGCTTCACCTTACAGTGAAATGCTTACTTACAAGCCCTTAACCAACAATGCAGTTTTAAGGAAAATACCTAAAGAAAAATAAATAAAAGTAACAAATAATTAAAGAGCAGCAGTAAAATAACAATAGCAAGGCTATATACAGGGGTACCGTTTTTTTAATATACCGGGGTACCGGTTTACTGAGGAGTGGCTTCCGTTTGGCCACTCTACCGTCAGGCCTTGATGATAGAGTGGCCAGACGGAAGCCACTCCTCAGTAAAAGGCACATGACAGCCCGCTTGGAGTTTGCCAATAGGCACCTAAAGAACTCTCAGACCATGAGAAACAAGATTATCTGGTCTGATGAAACCGAGATTGAACTCTTTGGACTGAATGCCAAGCGTCACGTCTGGAGGAAACTTGGCACCATCCCTACGGTGAATCATGGTGGTGGCAGCATCATGCTGTGGGGATGTTTTTCAGCAGCAGGGACTGGGAGACTAGTCAGAATCGAGGGTAAGATTAACAGAACAAAGTACATAGAGATCCTTGATGAAAACCTGCTCCAGAGCGCTCAGGACCTCAGACTGGGGTGAAGGTTAACCTTCCAACAGGGCAACAACCCTAAGCACACAGCCAAGACAACGCAGGAGTGGCTTCGGGACAAGTCTCTGAATGTCCTTGAGTGGCCCAGTCAGAGCCTGGACTTGAACCCGATCAAACATCTCTGGAGGGAACTGAAAATAGCTGTGCAGCGACGCTCCCCATCCAACCTGACAGAGCTTGAGAGGATCTGCAGAGAAGAATGGGAGAAACTCCCCAAATACAGGTGTGTCAAGCTTGTAATGTCATAAAAAAAAAAAAAGTCATCCATTTCAGAATAAGGCTGTAACGCAACAAAATGTGGACAAAGTCAAGGGGTCTGAATACTTTCCGAAGGCACTGTATGTAAATACACCGTGTTGCTTAAAGTACCTATCTAAGGCAAAACCACCACCAAGGACAGAGTCTGTTGATGAGGGTTGGGAGGGAGAGGTTTTGCTGTTGTGTGGTGTAAGTACCTTGGGAAGTTGAGTGGTAGGTAGGTTGTAACAGACAAATACTCTATAGAAAGGGCTTAACCTTTTAACCTTGGCAATTTGACTGCTAAACTAATACACTCACTATGGCTGCCAGTCCACCCATTATTCCATCAATGACTTGAATGGAGAGGCCTGTTGTATAGATATTTCTATGGGTTGTAGTGTGTAGACTACTAGACTGTTAGCTCTCACTGTTGTCTCTGTATGCATTGCAGGGCAGACCAGTGTGTGTTTATGGGGGATAGACGGGGTGCCAGAGTAGACTCCGGTGGGGTGTGACTAACTACCATGTTTGTGGGGTTGAACGGTAGGATTTAAGGAGACTGTCAGCTCTTACTGTGTTGTCACTATTGAAGGACAGACACTAGACAGACCGGTAGGTTATTGAAGGACATACACTAGACAGACCGGTAGGTTATTGAAGGACAGACACTAGACAGACACTAGACAGACCGGTAGGTTATTGAAGGGCAGACACTAGACAGACCGGTAGGTTATTGAAGGACAGACACTAGACAGACACTAGACAGACCGGTAGGTTATTGAAGGACAGACACTAGACAGACCGGTAGGTTATTGAAGGACAGACACTAGACAGACACTAGACAGACCGGTAGGTTATTGAAGGACAGACACTAGACAGACCAGTAGGTTATTGAAGGGCAGACACTAGACAGACCGGTAGGTTATTGAAGGGCAGACACTAGACAGACCGGTAGGTTATTGAAGGACAGACACTAGACAGACCGGTAGGTTATTGAAGGGCAGACACTAGACAGACCGGTAGGTTATTGAAGGACAGACACTAGACAGACCGGTAGGTTATTGAAGGGCAGACACTAGACAGACCGGTAGGTTATTGAAGGGCAGACACTAGACAGACACTAGACAGACCGGTAGGTTATTGAAGGACAGACACTAGACAGACCGGTAGGTTATTGAAGGGCAGACACTAGACAGACCGGTAGGTTATTGAAGGACAGACACTAGACAGACCGGTAGGTTATTGAAGGGCAGACACTAGACAGACCGGTAGGTTATTGAAGGGCAGACACTAGACAGACACTAGACAGACCGGTAGGTTATTGAAGGACAGACACTAGACAGACCGGTAGGTTATTGAAGGGCAGACACTAGACAGACCGGTAGGTTATCGAAGGGCAGACACTAGACAGACCGGTAGGTTATTGAAGGGCAGACACTAGACAGACCGGTTGGTTATTGAAGCACAGACACTAGACAGACCGGTTGGTTATTGAAGGACAGACACTAGACAGACCGGTAGGTTATTGAAGTACAGACACTAGACAGACCGGTAGGTTATTGAAGGACAGACACTAGACAGACACTAGACAGACCGGTAGGTTATTGAAGGACAGACACTAGACAGACCGGTAGGTTATTGAAGGACAGACACTAGACAGACCGGTAGGTTATTGAAGGGCAGACACTAGACAGACCGGTAGGTTATTGAAGGGCAGACACTAGACAGACCGGTAGGTTATTGAAGGGCAGACACTAGACAGACACTAGACAGACCGGTAGGTTATTGAAGGACAGACACTAGACAGACCGGTAGGTTATTGAAGGGCAGACACTAGACAGACCGGTAGGTTATCGAAGGGCAGACACTAGACAGACCGGTAGGTTATTGAAGGGCAGACACTAGACAGACCGGTTGGTTATTGAAGCACAGACACTAGACAGACCGGTTGGTTATTGAAGGACAGACACTAGACAGACCGGTAGGTTATTGAAGGGCAGACACTAGACAGACCGGTAGGTTATTGAAGGACAGACACTAGACAGACACTAGACAGACCGGTTGGTTATTGAAGCACAGACACTAGACAGACCGGTAGGTTATTGAAGGACAGACACTAGACAGACACTAGACAGACCGGTAGGTTATTGAAGGACAGACACTAGACAGACCGGTAGGTTATTGAAGGACAGACACTAGACAGACCGGTTGGTTATTGAAGGACAGACACTAGACAGACACTAGACAGACCGGTAGGTTATTGAAGGACAGACACTAGACAGACCGGTAGGTTATTGAAGGGCAGACACTAGACAGACACTAGACAGACCGGTAGGTTATTGAAGGACAGACACTAGACAGACCGGTAGGTTATTGAAGGGCAGACACTAGACAGACCGGTAGGTTATTGAAGGACAGACACTAGACAGACCGGTAGGTTATTGAAGGGCAGACACTAGACAGACCGGTAGGTTATTGAAGCACAGACACTAGACAGACCGGTTGGTTATTGAAGGACAGACACTAGACAGACACTAGACAGACCGGTAGGTTATTGAAGGACAGACACTAGACAGACCGGTAGGTTATTGAAGGGCAGACACTAGACAGACCGGTAGGTTATTGAAGGGCAGACACTAGACAGACCGGTTGGTTATTGAAGCACAGACACTAGACAGACCGGTTGGTTATTGAAGGGCAGACACTAGACAGACCGGTAGGTTATTGAAGGACAGACACTAGACAGACACTAGACAGACCGGTAGGTTATTGAAGGACAGACACTAGACAGACCGGTTGATTATTGAAGGACAGACACTAGACAGACCGGTTGGTTATTGAAGGACAGACACTAGACAGACGCTAGACAGACCGGTAGGTTATTGAAGGACAGACACTAGACAGACCGGTAGGTTATTGAAGGACAGACACTAGACAGACCGGTAGGTTATTGAAGGACAGACACTAGACAGACCGGTAGGTTATTGAAGGACAGACACTAGACAGACACTAGACAGACCGGTAGGTTATTGAAGGACAGACACTAGACAGACCGGTAGGTTATTGAAGGGCAGACACTAGACAGACCGGTAGGTTATTGAAGGGCAGACACTAGACAGACCGGTTGGTTATTGAAGGGCAGACACTAGACAGACCGGTAGGTTATTGAAGGGCAGACACGAGACAGACCGGTAGGTTATTGAAGGACAGACACTAGACAGACCGGTAGGTTATTGAAGGGCAGACACTAGACAGACCGGTAGGTTATTGAAGGACAGACACTAGACAGACCGGTAGGTTATTGAAGGGCAGACACTAGACAGACCGGTAGGTTATTGAAGGGCAGACACTAGACAGACACTAGACAGACCGGTAGGTTATTGAAGGACAGACACTAGACAGACCGGTAGGTTATTGAAGGGCAGACACTAGACAGACCGGTAGGTTATCGAAGGGCAGACACTAGACAGACCGGTAGGTTATTGAAGGGCAGACACTAGACAGACCGGTTGGTTATTGAAGCACAGACACTAGACAGACCGGTTGGTTATTGAAGGACAGACACTAGACAGACCGGTAGGTTATTGAAGTGCAGACACTAGACAGACCGGTAGGTTATTGAAGGACAGACACTAGACAGACACTAGACAGACCGGTAGGTTATTGAAGGACAGACACTAGACAGACCGGTAGGTTATTGAAGGACAGACACTAGACAGACCGGTTGGTTATTGAAGGACAGACACTAGACAGACCGGTAGGTTATTGAAGGGCAGACACTAGACAGACCGGTAGGTTATTGAAGGACAGACACTAGACAGACACTAGACAGACCGGTTGGTTATTGAAGCACAGACACTAGACAGACCGGTAGGTTATTGAAGGACAGACACTAGACAGACACTAGACAGACCGGTAGGTTATTGAAGGACAGACACTAGACAGACCGGTAGGTTATTGAAGGACAGACACTAGACAGACCGGTTGGTTATTGAAGGACAGACACTAGACAGACACTAGACAGACCGGTAGGTTATTGAAGGACAGACACTAGACAGACCGGTAGGTTATTGAAGGGCAGACACTAGACAGACACTAGACAGACCGGTAGGTTATTGAAGGACAGACACTAGACAGACCGGTAGGTTATTGAAGGGCAGACACTAGACAGACCGGTAGGTTATTGAAGGACAGACACTAGACAGACCGGTAGGTTATTGAAGGGCAGACACTAGACAGACCGGTAGGTTATTGAAGCACAGACACTAGACAGACCGGTTGGTTATTGAAGGACAGACACTAGACAGACACTAGACAGACCGGTAGGTTATTGAAGGACAGACACTAGACAGACCGGTAGGTTATTGAAGGGCAGACACTAGACAGACCGGTAGGTTATTGAAGGGCAGACACTAGACAGACCGGTTGGTTATTGAAGCACAGACACTAGACAGACCGGTTGGTTATTGAAGGGCAGACACTAGACAGACCGGTAGGTTATTGAAGGACAGACACTAGACAGACACTAGACAGACCGGTAGGTTATTGAAGGACAGACACTAGACAGACCGGTTGATTATTGAAGGACAGACACTAGACAGACCGGTTGGTTATTGAAGGACAGACACTAGACAGACGCTAGACAGACCGGTAGGTTATTGAAGGACAGACACTAGACAGACCGGTAGGTTATTGAAGGACAGACACTAGACAGACCGGTAGGTTATTGAAGGACAGACACTAGACAGACCGGTAGGTTATTGAAGGACAGACACTAGACAGACACTAGACAGACCGGTAGGTTATTGAAGGACAGACACTAGACAGACCGGTAGGTTATTGAAGGGCAGACACTAGACAGACCGGTAGGTTATTGAAGGGCAGACACTAGACAGACCGGTTGGTTATTGAAGGGCAGACACTAGACAGACCGGTAGGTTATTGAAGGGCAGACACGAGACAGACCGGTAGGTTATTGAAGGACAGACACTAGACAGACCGGTAGGTTATTGAAGGGCAGACACTAGACAGACCGGTAGGTTATTGAAGGACAGACACTAGACAGACCGGTAGGTTATTGAAGGGCAGACACTAGACAGACCGGTAGGTTATTGAAGGGCAGACACTAGACAGACACTAGACAGACCGGTAGGTTATTGAAGGACAGACACTAGACAGACCGGTAGGTTATTGAAGGGCAGACACTAGACAGACCGGTAGGTTATCGAAGGGCAGACACTAGACAGACCGGTAGGTTATTGAAGGGCAGACACTAGACAGACCGGTTGGTTATTGAAGCACAGACACTAGACAGACCGGTTGGTTATTGAAGGACAGACACTAGACAGACCGGTAGGTTATTGAAGTGCAGACACTAGACAGACCGGTAGGTTATTGAAGGACAGACACTAGACAGACACTAGACAGACCGGTAGGTTATTGAAGGACAGACACTAGACAGACCGGTAGGTTATTGAAGGACAGACACTAGACAGACCGGTAGGTTATTGAAGGGCAGACACTAGACAGACCGGTAGGTTATTGAAGGACAGACACTAGACAGACCGGTAGGTTATTGAAGGGCAGACACTAGACAGACCGGTAGGTTATTGAAGGGCAGACACTAGACAGACACTAGACAGACCGGTAGGTTATTGAAGGACAGACACTAGACAGACCGGTAGGTTATTGAAGGGCAGACACTAGACAGACCGGTAGGTTATCGAAGGGCAGACACTAGACAGACCGGTAGGTTATTGAAGGGCAGACACTAGACAGACCGGTTGGTTATTGAAGCACAGACACTAGACAGACCGGTTGGTTATTGAAGGACAGACACTAGACAGACCGGTAGGTTATTGAAGGGCAGACACTAGACAGACCGGTAGGTTATTGAAGGACAGACACTAGACAGACACTAGACAGACCGGTTGGTTATTGAAGCACAGACACTAGACAGACCGGTAGGTTATTGAAGGACAGACACTAGACAGACACTAGACAGACCGGTAGGTTATTGAAGGACAGACACTAGACAGACCGGTAGGTTATTGAAGGACAGACACTAGACAGACCGGTAGGTTATTGAAGGACAGACACTAGACAGACCGGTAGGTTATTGAAGGGCAGACACTAGACAGACACTAGACAGACCGGTAGGTTATTGAAGGACAGACACTAGACAGACCGGTAGGTTATTGAAGGGCAGACACTAGACAGACCGGTAGGTTATTGAAGGGCAGACACTAGACAGACCGGTTGGTTATTGAAGCACAGACACTAGACAGACCGGTTGGTTATTGAAGGACAGACACTAGACAGACCGGTAGGTTATTGAAGGGCAGACACTAGACAGACCGGTGGGTTATTGAAGGACAGACACTAGACAGACACTAGACAGACCGGTTGGTTATTGAAGCACAGACACTAGACAGACCGGTAGGTTATTGAAGGACAGACACTAGACAGACACTAGACAGACCGGTAGGTTATTGAAGGACAGACACTAGACAGACCGGTAGGTTATTGAAGGACAGACACTAGACAGACCGGTTGGTTATTGAAGGACAGACACTAGACAGACACTAGACAGACCGGTAGGTTATTGAAGGACAGACACTAGACAGACCGGTAGGTTATTGAAGGGCAGACACTAGACAGACACTAGACAGACCGGTAGGTTATTGAAGGACAGACACTAGACAGACCGGTAGGTTATTGAAGGGCAGACACTAGACAGACCGGTAGGTTATTGAAGGACAGACACTAGACAGACCGGTAGGTTATTGAAGGGCAGACACTAGACAGACCGGTAGGTTATTGAAGCACAGACACTAGACAGACCGGTTGGTTATTGAAGGACAGACACTAGACAGACCGGTAGGTTATTGAAGGGCAGACACTAGACAGACCGGTTGGTTATTGAAGCACAGACACTAGACAGACCGGTTGGTTATTGAAGGGCAGACACTAGACAGACCGGTAGGTTATTGAAGGACAGACACTAGACAGACCGGTTGATTATTGAAGGACAGACACTAGACAGACCGGTTGGTTATTGAAGGACAGACACTAGACAGACGCTAGACAGACCGGTAGGTTATTGAAGGACAGACACTAGACAGACCGGTAGGTTATTGAAGGACAGACACTAGACAGACCGGTAGGTTATTGAAGGACAGACACTAGACAGACCGGTAGGTTATTGAAGGACAGACACTAGACAGACACTAGACAGACCGGTAGGTTATTGAAGGGCAGACACTAGACAGACCGGTAGGTTATTGAAGGGCAGACACTAGACAGACCGGTTGGTTATTGAAGGGCAGACACTAGACAGACCGGTAGGTTATTGAAGGGCAGACACGAGACAGACCGGTAGGTTATTGAAGGACAGACACTAGACAGACCGGTAGGTTATTGAAGGGCAGACACTAGACAGACCGGTAGGTTATTGAAGGACAGACACTAGACAGACCGGTAGGTTATTGAAGGGCAGACACTAGACAGACCGGTAGGTTATTGAAGGGCAGACACTAGACAGACACTAGACAGACCGGTAGGTTATTGAAGGACAGACACTAGACAGACCGGTAGGTTATTGAAGGGCAGACACTAGACAGACCGGTAGGTTATCGAAGGGCAGACACTAGACAGACCGGTAGGTTATTGAAGGGCAGACACTAGACAGACCGGTTGGTTATTGAAGCACAGACACTAGACAGACCGGTTGGTTATTGAAGGACAGACACTAGACAGACCGGTAGGTTATTGAAGTGCAGACACTAGACAGACCGGTAGGTTATTGAAGGACAGACACTAGACAGACACTAGACAGACCGGTAGGTTATTGAAGGACAGACACTAGACAGACCGGTAGGTTATTGAAGGACAGACACTAGACAGACCGGTAGGTTATTGAAGGGCAGACACTAGACAGACCGGTAGGTTATTGAAGGACAGACACTAGACAGACCGGTAGGTTATTGAAGGGCAGACACTAGACAGACCGGTAGGTTATTGAAGGGCAGACACTAGACAGACACTAGACAGACCGGTAGGTTATTGAAGGGCAGACACTAGACAGACCGGTAGGTTATTGAAGGGCAGACACTAGACAGACCGGTTGGTTATTGAAGCACAGACACTAGACAGACCGGTTGGTTATTGAAGGACAGACACTAGACAGACCGGTAGGTTATTGAAGGGCAGACACTAGACAGACCGGTAGGTTATTGAAGGACAGACACTAGACAGACACTAGACAGACCGGTTGGTTATTGAAGCACAGACACTAGACAGACCGGTAGGTTATTGAAGGACAGACACTAGACAGACACTAGACAGACCGGTAGGTTATTGAAGGACAGACACTAGACAGACCGGTAGGTTATTGAAGGACAGACACTAGACAGACCGGTTGGTTATTGAAGGACAGACACTAGACAGACACTAGACAGACCGGTAGGTTATTGAAGGACAGACACTAGACAGACCGGTAGGTTATTGAAGGGCAGACACTAGACAGACCGGTAGATTATTGAAGGGCAGACACTAGACAGACCGGTAGATTATTGAAGGACAGACACTAGACAGACACTAGACAGACCGGTTGGTTATTGAAGCACAGACACTAGACAGACCGGTAGGTTATTGAAGGACAGACACTAGACAGACACTAGACAGACCGGTAGGTTATTGAAGGACAGACACTAGACAGACCGGTAGGTTATTGAAGGACAGACACTAGACAGACACTAGACAGACCGGTAGGTTATTGAAGGACAGACACTAGACAGACCGGTAGGTTATTGAAGGGCAGACACTAGACAGACCGGTAGGTTATTGAAGGGCAGACACTAGACAGACACTAGACAGACCGGTAGGTTATTGAAGGACAGACACTAGACAGACCGGTAGGTTATTGAAGGGCAGACACTAGACAGACCGGTAGGTTATTGAAGGGCAGACACTAGACAGACACTAGACAGACCGGTAGGTTATTGAAGGACAGACACTAGACAGACCGGTAGGTTATTGAAGGGCAGACACTAGACAGACCGGTAGGTTATTGAAGGACAGACACTAGACAGACCGGTAGGTTATTGAAGGGCAGACACTAGACAGACCGGTAGGTTATTGAAGCGACAGACACTAGACAGACCGGTAGGTTATTGAAGGACAGACACTAGACAGACCGGTAGGTTATTGAAGGGCAGACACTAGACAGACCGGTAGGTTATTGAAGGACAGACACTAGACAGACACTAGACAGACCGGTAGGTTATTGAAGGACAGACACTAGACAGACCGGTTGATTATTGAAGGACAGACACTAGACAGACCGGTAGGTTATTGAAGGACAGACACTAGACAGACACTAGACAGACCGGTAGGTTATTGAAGGACAGACACTAGACAGACCGGTAGATAAGCCATACCTATTGAAGGACAGACACTAGACAGACCGGTTGGTTATTGAAGGACAGACACTAGACAGACACTAGACAGACCGGTAGGTTATTGAAGGACAGACACTAGACAGACCGGTAGGTTATTGAAGGGACAGACACTAGACAGACACTAGACAGACCGGTAGGTTATTGAAGGACAGACACTAGACAGACCGGTAGGTTATTGAAGGGCAGACACTAGACAGACCGGTAGGTTATTGAAGGACAGACACTAGACAGACCGGTAGGTTATTGAAGGGCAGACACTAGACAGACCGGTAGGTTATTGAAGGACAGACACTAGACAGACCGGTTGGTTATTGAAGGACAGACACTAGACAGACCGGTTGGTTATTGAAGGACAGACACTAGACAGACCGGTAGGTTATTGAAGGGCAGACACTGACAGACACTAGACAGACCGGTAGGTTATTGAAGGGCAGACACTAGACAGACCGGTAGGTTATTGAAGGGCAGACACTAGACAGACACTAGACAGACCGGTAGGTTATTGAAGGACAGACACTAGACAGACCGGTAGGTTATTGAAGGGCAGACACTAGACAGACACTAGACAGACCGGTAGGTTATTGAAGGGCAGACACTAGACAGACCGGTAGGTTATTGAAGGGCAGACACTAGACAGACCGGTAGGTTATTGAAGGACAGACACTAGACAGACCGGTAGGTTATTGAAGGACAGACACTAGACAGACCGGTAGGTTATTGAAGGACAGACACTAGACAGACCGGTAGGTTATTGAAGGACAGACACTAGACAGACGCTAGACAGACCGGTAGGTTATTGAAGGACAGACACTAGACAGACCGGTAGGTTATTGAAGGACAGACACTAGACAGACCGGTAGGTTATTGAAGGACAGACACTAGACAGACCGGTAGGTTATTGAAGGACAGACACTAGACAGACACTAGACAGACCGGTAGGTTATTGAAGGGCAGACACTAGACAGACCGGTAGGTTATTGAAGGGCAGACACTAGACAGACCGGTAGGTTATTGAAGGGCAGACACTAGACAGACCGGTTGGTTATTGAAGGGCAGACACTAGACAGACCGGTAGGTTATTGAAGGGCAGACACGAGACAGACCGGTAGGTTATTGAAGGACAGACACTAGACAGACCGGTAGGTTATTGAAGGGCAGACACTAGACAGACCGGTAGGTTATTGAAGGACAGACACTAGACAGACCGGTAGGTTATTGAAGGGCAGACACTAGACAGACCGGTAGGTTATTGAAGGACAGACACTAGACAGACCGGTTGGTTATTGAAGGACAGACACTAGACAGACCGGTAGGTTATTGAAGGGCAGACACTAGACAGACACTAGACAGACCGGTAGGTTATTGAAGGGCAGACACTAGACAGACCGGTAGGTTATTGAAGGGCAGACACTAGACAGACACTAGACAGACCGGTAGGTTATTGAAGGACAGACACTAGACAGACCGGTAGGTTATTGAAGGGCAGACACTAGACAGACACTAGACAGACCGGTAGGTTATTGAAGGGCAGACACTAGACAGACCGGTAGGTTATTGAAGGGCAGACACTAGACAGACCGGTAGGTTATTGAAGGACAGACACTAGACAGACCGGTAGGTTATTGAAGGACAGACACTAGACAGACCGGTAGGTTATTGAAGGGCAGACACTAGACAGACCGGTAGGTTATTGAAGGACAGACACTAGACAGACCGGTAGGTTATTGAAGGACAGACACTAGACAGACCGGTAGGTTATTGAAGGACAGACACTAGACAGACCGGTAGGTTATTGAAGGACAGACACTAGACAGACCGGTAGGTTATTGAAGGACAGACACTAGACAGACACTAGACAGACCGGTTGGTTATTGAAGGGCAGACACTAGACAGACCGGTAGGTTATTGAAGGGCAGACACTAGACAGACCGGTAGGTTATTGAAGGACAGACACTAGACAGACCGGTAGGTTATTGAAGGGCAGACACTAGACAGACCGGTTGGTTATTGAAGGGCAGACACTAGACAGACCGGTAGGGTATTGAAGGACAGACACTAGACAGACCGGTAGGTTATTGAAGGGCAGACACTAGACAGACCGGTAGGTTATTGAAGGGCAGACACTAGACAGACCGGTAGGTTATTGAAGGACAGACACTAGACAGACCGGTTGGTTATTGAAGGGCAGACACTAGACAGACCGGTAGGTTATTGAAGGGCAGACACTAGACAGACACTAGACAGACCGGTAGGTTATTGAAGGACAGACACTAGACAGACCGGTAGGTTATTGAAGGACAGACACTAGACAGACACTAGACAGACCGGTAGGTTATTGAAGGACAGACACTAGACAGACCGGTAGGTTATTGAAGGGCAGACACTAGACAGACCGGTAGGTTATTGAAGGGCAGACACTAGACAGACACTAGACAGACCGGTTGGTTATTGAAGGACAGACACTAGACAGACCGGTAGGTTATTGAAGGGCAGACACTAGACAGACCGGTAGGTTATTGAAGGGCAGACACTAGACAGACACTAGACAGACCGGTAGGTTATTGAAGGACAGACACTAGACAGACCGGTAGGTTATTGAAGGGCAGACACTAGACAGACCGGTAGGTTATCGAAGGGCAGACACTAGACAGACCGGTAGGTTATTGAAGGGCAGACACTAGACAGACCGGTTGGTTATTGAAGCACAGACACTAGACAGACCGGTTGGTTATTGAAGGACAGACACTAGACAGACCGGTAGGTTATTGAAGGGCAGACACTAGACAGACCGGTAGGTTATTGAAGGACAGACACTAGACAGACACTAGACAGACCGGTTGGTTATTGAAGCACAGACACTAGACAGACCGGTAGGTTATTGAAGGACAGACACTAGACAGACACTAGACAGACCGGTAGGTTATTGAAGGACAGACACTAGACAGACCGGTAGGTTATTGAAGGACAGACACTAGACAGACCGGTTGGTTATTGAAGGACAGACACTAGACAGACACTAGACAGACCGGTAGGTTATTGAAGGACAGACACTAGACAGACCGGTAGGTTATTGAAGGGCAGACACTAGACAGACACTAGACAGACCGGTAGGTTATTGAAGGACAGACACTAGACAGACCGGTAGGTTATTGAAGGGCAGACACTAGACAGACCGGTAGGTTATTGAAGGACAGACACTAGACAGACCGGTAGGTTATTGAAGGGCAGACACTAGACAGACCGGTAGGTTATTGAAGCACAGACACTAGACAGACCGGTTGGTTATTGAAGGACAGACACTAGACAGACACTAGACAGACCGGTAGGTTATTGAAGGACAGACACTAGACAGACCGGTAGGTTATTGAAGGGCAGACACTAGACAGACCGGTAGGTTATTGAAGGACAGACACTAGACAGACCGGTAGGTTATTGAAGGGCAGACACTAGACAGACCGGTAGGTTATTGAAGGACAGACACTAGACAGACACTAGACAGACCGGTAGGTTATTGAAGGGCAGACACTAGACAGACCGGTAGGTTATTGAAGGGCAGACACTAGACAGACCGGTAGGTTATTGAAGGACAGACACTAGACAGACACTAGACAGACCGGTAGGTTATTGAAGGACAGACACTAGACAGACCGGTTGATTATTGAAGGACAGACACTAGACAGACCGGTTGGTTATTGAAGGACAGACACTAGACAGACGCTAGACAGACCGGTAGGTTATTGAAGGACAGACACTAGACAGACCGGTAGGTTATTGAAGGACAGACACTAGACAGACCGGTAGGTTATTGAAGGACAGACACTAGACAGACCGGTAGGTTATTGAAGGACAGACACTAGACAGACCGGTAGGTTATTGAAGGACAGACACTAGACAGACCGGTAGGTTATTGAAGGGCAGACACTAGACAGACCGGTAGGTTATTGAAGGGCAGACACTAGACATACCGGTTGGTTATTGAAGGGCAGACACTAGACAGACCGGTAGGTTATTGAAGGGCAGACACGAGACAGACCGGTAGGTTATTGAAGGACAGACACTAGACAGACCGGTAGGTTATTGAAGGGCAGACACTAGACAGACCGGTAGGTTATTGAAGGACAGACACTAGACAGACCGGTAGGTTATTGAAGGGCAGACACTAGACAGACCGGTAGGTTATTGAAGGACAGACACTAGACAGACCGGTTGGTTATTGAAGGACAGACACTAGACAGACCGGTAGGTTATTGAAGGGCAGACACTAGACAGACACTAGACAGACCGGTAGGTTATTGAAGGGCAGACACTAGACAGACCGGTAGGTTATTGAAGGGCAGACACTAGACAGACACTAGACAGACCGGTAGGTTATTGAAGGACAGACACTAGACAGACCGGTAGGTTATTGAAGGGCAGACACTAGACAGACACTAGACAGACCGGTAGGTTATTGAAGGGCAGACACTAGACAGACCGGTAGGTTATTGAAGGGCAGACACTAGACAGACCGGTAGGTTATTGAAGGACAGA
Organism: Salvelinus alpinus; assembly: GCF_045679555.1. Taxonomy (NCBI): domain Eukaryota; kingdom Metazoa; phylum Chordata; class Actinopteri; order Salmoniformes; family Salmonidae; genus Salvelinus; species Salvelinus alpinus. The sequence continues at coordinate 47,027,194 of NC_092110.1, read as the reverse complement.
CACTAGCCAGACCGGTAGGTTATTGAAGGGCAGACACTAGACAGACCGGTAGGTTATTGAAGGACAGACACTAGACAGACCGGTAGGTTATTGAAGGACAGACACTAGACAGACCGGTAGGTTATTGAAGGACAGACACTAGACAGACCGGTAGGTTATTGAAGGACAGACACTAGACAGACCGGTAGGTTATTGAAGGACAGACACTAGACAGACACTAGACAGACCGGTTGGTTATTGAAGGGCAGACACTAGACAGACCGGTAGGTTATTGAAGGGCAGACACTAGACAGACCGGTAGGTTATTGAAGGACAGACACTAGACAGACCGGTAGGTTATTGAAGGGCAGACACTAGACAGACCGGTTGGTTATTGAAGGGCAGACACTAGACAGACCGGTAGGGTATTGAAGGACAGACACTAGACAGACCGGTAGGTTATTGAAGGGCAGACACTAGACAGACCGGTAGGTTATTGAAGGGCAGACACTAGACAGACCGGTAGGTTATTGAAGGACAGACACTAGACAGACCGGTTGGTTATTGAAGGGCAGACACTAGACAGACCGGTAGGTTATTGAAGGGCAGACACTAGACAGACACTAGACTGACCGGTAGGTTATTGAAGGACAGACACTAGACAGACCGGTAGGTTATTGAAGGACAGACACTAGACAGACACTAGACAGACCGGTAGGTTATTGAAGGACAGACACTAGACAGACCGGTAGGTTATTGAAGGACAGACACTAGACAGACCGGTAGGTTATTGAAGGACAGACACTAGACAGACCGGTAGGTTATTGAAGAGCAGACACTAGACAGACCGGTAGGTTATTGAAGGACAGACACTAGACAGACCGGTAGGTTATTGAAGGGCAGACACTAGACAGACACTAGACAGACCGGTAGGTTATTGAAGGACAGACACTAGACAGACCGGTAGGTTATTGAAGGACAGACACTAGACAGACCGGTAGGTTATTGATGGCAGACACTAGACAGACACTAGACAGACCGGTAGGTTATTGAAGAGCAGACACTAGACAGACCGGTAGGTTATTGAAGGACAGACACTAGACAGACCGGTAGGTTATTGAAGGGCAGACACTAGACAGACACTAGACAGACCGGTAGGTTATTGAAGGACAGATACTAGACAGACCGGTAGGTTATTGATGGCAGACACTAGACAGACACTAGACAGACCGGTAGGTTATTGAAGGGCAGACACTAGACAGACCGGTAGGTTATTGAAGGACAGACACTAGACAGACCGGTAGGTTATTGAAGGACAGACACTAGACAGACCGGTAGGTTATTGAAGGACAGACACTAGACAGACCGGTAGGTTATTGAAGGGCAGACACTAGACAGACCGGTAGGTTATTGAAGGGCAGACACTAGACAGACCGGTAGGTTATTGAAGGACAGACACTAGACAGACCGGTAGGTTATTGAAGGGCAGACACTAGACAGACACTAGACAGACCGGTAGGTTATTGAAGGGCAGACATTAGACAGACCGGTAGGTTATTGAAGGACAGACACTAGACAGACCGGTAGGTTATTGAAGGACAGACACTAGACAGACCGGTAGGTTATTGAAGGGCAGACACTAGACAGACCGGTAGGTTATTGAAGGACAGACACTAGACAGACCGGTAGGTTATTGAAGGACAGACACTAGACAGACCGGTAGGTTATTGAAGGGCAGACACTAGACAGACCGGTAGGTTATTGAAGGACAGACACTAGACAGACCGGTAGGTTATTGAAGGACAGACACTAGACAGACACTAGACAGACCGGTAGGTTATTGAAGGACAGACACTAGACAGACCGGTAGGTTATTGAAGGGCAGACACTAGACAGACACTAGACAGACCGGTAGGTTATTGAAGGGCAGACATTAGACAGACCGGTAGGTTATTGAAGGACAGACACTAGACAGACCGGTAGGTTATTGAAGGACAGACACTAGACAGACCGGTAGGTTATTGAAGGACAGACACTAGACAGACCGGTAGGTTATTGAAGGGCAGACACTAGACAGACCGGTAGGTTATTGAAGGACAGACACTAGACAGACCGGTAGGTTATTGAAGGGCAGACACTAGACAGACCGGTTGGTTATTGAAGGGCAGACACTAGACAGACCGGTAGGGTATTGAAGGACAGACACTAGACAGACCGGTAGGTTATTGAAGGGCAGACACTAGACAGACCGGTAGGTTATTGAAGGGCAGACACTAGACAGACCGGTAGGTTATTGAAGGACAGACACTAGACAGACCGGTTGGTTATTGAAGGGCAGACACTAGACAGACCGGTAGGTTATTGAAGGGCAGACACTAGACAGACACTAGACTGACCGGTAGGTTATTGAAGGACAGACACTAGACAGACCGGTAGGTTATTGAAGGACAGACACTAGACAGACACTAGACAGACCGGTAGGTTATTGAAGGACAGACACTAGACAGACCGGTAGGTTATTGAAGGACAGACACTAGACAGACCGGTAGGTTATTGAAGGGCAGACACTAGACAGACCGGTAGGTTATTGAAGGGCAGACACTAGACAGACCGGTTGGTTATTGAAGGGCAGACACTAGACAGACCGGTAGGGTATTGAAGGACAGACACTAGACAGACCGGTAGGTTATTGAAGGGCAGACACTAGACAGACCGGTAGGTTATTGAAGGGCAGACACTAGACAGACCGGTAGGTTATTGAAGGACAGACACTAGACAGACCGGTTGGTTATTGAAGGGCAGACACTAGACAGACCGGTAGGTTATTGAAGGGCAGACACTAGACAGACACTAGACTGACCGGTAGGTTATTGAAGGACAGACACTAGACAGACCGGTAGGTTATTGAAGGACAGACACTAGACAGACACTAGACAGACCGGTTGGTTATTGAAGGGCAGACACTAGACAGACCGGTAGGTTATTGAAGGGCAGACACTAGACAGACCGGTAGGTTATTGAAGGACAGACACTAGACAGACCGGTAGGTTATTGAAGGGCAGACACTAGACAGACCGGTTGGTTATTGAAGGGCAGACACTAGACAGACCGGTAGGGTATTGAAGGACAGACACTAGACAGACCGGTAGGTTATTGAAGGGCAGACACTAGACAGACCGGTAGGTTATTGAAGGGCAGACACTAGACAGACCGGTAGGTTATTGAAGGACAGACACTAGACAGACCGGTTGGTTATTGAAGGGCAGACACTAGACAGACCGGTAGGTTATTGAAGGGCAGACACTAGACAGACACTAGACTGACCGGTAGGTTATTGAAGGACAGACACTAGACAGACCGGTAGGTTATTGAAGGACAGACACTAGACAGACACTAGACAGACCGGTAGGTTATTGAAGGACAGACACTAGACAGACCGGTAGGTTATTGAAGGACAGACACTAGACAGACCGGTAGGTTATTGAAGGACAGACACTAGACAGACCGGTAGGTTATTGAAGAGCAGACACTAGACAGACCGGTAGGTTATTGAAGGACAGACACTAGACAGACCGGTAGGTTATTGAAGGGCAGACACTAGACAGACACTAGACAGACCGGTAGGTTATTGAAGGACAGACACTAGACAGACCGGTAGGTTATTGAAGGACAGACACTAGACAGACCGGTAGGTTATTGATGGCAGACACTAGACAGACACTAGACAGACCGGTAGGTTATTGAAGAGCAGACACTAGACAGACCGGTAGGTTATTGAAGGACAGACACTAGACAGACCGGTAGGTTATTGAAGGGCAGACACTAGACAGACACTAGACAGACCGGTAGGTTATTGAAGGACAGATACTAGACAGACCGGTAGGTTATTGATGGCAGACACTAGACAGACACTAGACAGACCGGTAGGTTATTGAAGGGCAGACACTAGACAGACCGGTAGGTTATTGAAGGACAGACACTAGACAGACCGGTAGGTTATTGAAGGACAGACACTAGACAGACCGGTAGGTTATTGAAGGGCAGACACTAGACAGACCGGTAGGTTATTGAAGGGCAGACACTAGACAGACCGGTAGGTTATTGAAGGACAGACACTAGACAGACCGGTAGGTTATTGAAGGGCAGACACTAGACAGACACTAGACAGACCGGTAGGTTATTGAAGGGCAGACATTAGACAGACCGGTAGGTTATTGAAGGACAGACACTAGACAGACCGGTAGGTTATTGAAGGACAGACACTAGACAGACCGGTAGGTTATTGAAGGGCAGACACTAGACAGACCGGTAGGTTATTGAAGGACAGACACTAGACAGACCGGTAGGTTATTGAAGGACAGACACTAGACAGACCGGTAGGTTATTGAAGGGCAGACACTAGACAGACCGGTAGGTTATTGAAGGACAGACACTAGACAGACCGGTAGGTTATTGAAGGACAGACACTAGACAGACCGGTAGGTTATTGAAGGACAGACACTAGACAGACCGGTAGGTTATTGAAGGGCAGACACTAGACAGACACTAGACAGACCGGTAGGTTATTGAAGGGCAGACATTAGACAGACCGGTAGGTTATTGAAGGACAGACACTAGACAGACCGGTAGGTTATTGAAGGACAGACACTAGACAGACCGGTAGGTTATTGAAGGACAGACACTAGACAGACCGGTAGGTTATTGAAGGACAGACACTAGACAGACCGGTAGGTTATTGAAGGGCAGACACTAGACAGACCGGTAGGTTATTGAAGGACAGACACTAGACAGACCGGTAGGTTATTGAAGGACAGACACTAGACAGACCGGTAGGTTATTGAAGGACAGACACTAGACAGACCGGTAGGTTATTGAAGGGCAGACACTAGACAGACCGGTAGGTTATTGAAGGACAGACACTAGACAGACCGGTAGGTTATTGAAGGACAGACACTAGACAGACCGGTAGGTTATTGAAGGACAGACACTAGACAGACCGGTAGGTTATTGAAGGACAGACACTAGACAGACACTAGACAGACCGGTAGGTTATTGAAGGACAGACACTAGACAGACCGGTAGGTTATTGAAGGGCAGACACTAGACAGACACTAGACAGACCGGTAGGTTATTGAAGGGCAGACACTAGACAGACCGGTAGGTTATTGAAGGGCAGACACTAGACAGACCGGTTGGTTATTGAAGGACAGACACTAGACAGACCGGTAGGTTATTGAAGGACAGACACTAGACAGACCGGTTGGTTATTGAAGGGCAGACACTAGACAGACACTAGACAGACCGGTAGGTTATTGAAGGACAGACACTAGACAGACCGGTTGGTTATTGAAGGGGAGACACTAGACAGACACTAGACAGACCGGTTGGTTATTGAAGGGCAGACACTAGACAGACCGGTAGGTTATTGAAGGGCAGACACTAGACAGACCGGTTGGTTATTGAAGGGCAGACACTAGACAGACCGGTTGGTTATTGAAGGGCAGACACTAGACAGACACTAGACAGACCGGTAGGTTATTGAAGGGCAGACACTAGACAGACACTAGACAGACCGGTAGGTTATTGAAGGACAGACACTAGACAGACCGGTAGGTTATTGAAGGGCAGACACTAGACAGACACTAGACAGACCGGTTGGTTATTGAAGGACAGACACTAGACAGACACTAGACAGACCGGTAGGTTATTGAAGGACAGACACTAGACAGACCGGTAGGTTATTGAAGGACAGACACTAGACAGACACTAGACAGACCGGTTGGTTATTGAAGGACAGACACTAGACAGACCGGTAGGTTATTGAAGGACAGACACTAGACAGACCGGTAGGTTATTGAAGGACAGACACTAGACAGACACTAGACAGACCGGTAGGTTATTGAAGGACAGACACTAGACAGACCGGTAGGTTATTGAAGGACAGCCACTAGACAGACCGGTAGGTTATTGAAGGGCAGACACTAGACAGACACTAGACAGACCGGTAGGTTATTGAAGGACAGACACTAGACAGACCGGTAGGTTATTGAAGGGCAGACACTAGACAGACCGGTTGGTTATTGAAGGACAGACACTAGACAGACCGGTAGGTTATTGAAGGGCAGACACTAGACAGACCGGTTGGTTATTGAAGAGCAGACACTAGACAGACCGGTAGGTTATTGAAGGGCAGACACTAGACAGACACTAGACAGACCGGTAGGTTATTGAAGGGCAGACACTAGACAGACCGGTAGGTTATTGAAGGACAGACACTAGACAGACCGGTAGGTTATTGAAGGGCAGACACTAGACAGACCGGTAGGTTATTGAAGGGCAGACACTAGACAGACCGGTAGGTTATTGAAGGGCAGACACTAGACAGACCGGTAGGTTATTGAAGGACAGACACTAGACAGACCGGTAGGTTATTGATGGCAGACACTAGACAGACACTAGACAGACCGGTAGGTTATTGAAGGGCAGACACTAGACAGACCGGTAGGTTATTGAAGGGCAGACACTAGACAGACACTAGACAGACCGGTAGGTTATTGAAGGACAGACACTAGACAGACCGGTTGGTTATTGAAGGGGAGACACTAGACAGACACTAGACAGACCGGTTGGTTATTGAAGGGCAGACACTAGACAGACCGGTAGGTTATTGAAGGGCAGACACTAGACAGACCGGTTGGTTATTGAAGGGCAGACACTAGACAGACCGGTTGGTTATTGAAGGGCAGACACTAGACAGACACTAGACAGACCGGTAGGTTATTGAAGGGCAGACACTAGACAGACACTAGACAGACCGGTAGGTTATTGAAGGACAGACACTAGACAGACCGGTAGGTTATTGAAGGGCAGACACTAGACAGACCGGTAGGTTATTGAAGGACAGACACTAGACAGACCGGTAGGTTATTGAAGGGCAGACACTAGACAGACACTAGACAGACCGGTAGGTTATTGAAGGGCAGACACTAGACAGACACTAGACAGACCGGTTGGTTATTGAAGGACAGACACTAGACAGACACTAGACAGACCGGTAGGTTATTGAAGGACAGACACTAGACAGACCGGTAGGTTATTGAAGGACAGACACTAGACAGACACTAGACAGACCGGTTGGTTATTGAAGGACAGACACTAGACAGACCGGTAGGTTATTGAAGGACAGACACTAGACAGACCGGTAGGTTATTGAAGGACAGACTCTAGACAGACACTAGACAGACCGGTAGGTTATTGAAGGACAGACACTAGACAGACCGGTAGGTTATTGAAGGACAGCCACTAGACAGACCGGTAGGTTATTGAAGGGCAGACACTAGACAGACACTAGACAGACCGGTAGGTTATTGAAGGACAGACACTAGACAGACCGGTAGGTTATTGAAGGGCAGACACTAGACAGACCGGTTGGTTATTGAAGGACAGACACTAGACAGACCGGTAGGTTATTGAAGGGCAGACACTAGACAGACCGGTTGGTTATTGAAGAGCAGACACTAGACAGACCGGTAGGTTATTGAAGGGCAGACACTAGACAGACACTAGACAGACCGGTAGGTTATTGAAGGGCAGACACTAGACAGACCGGTAGGTTATTGAAGGACAGACACTAGACAGACCGGTAGGTTATTGAAGGGCAGACACTAGACAGACCGGTAGGTTATTGAAGGGCAGACACTAGACAGACCGGTAGGTTATTGAAGGGCAGACACTAGACAGACCGGTAGGTTATTGAAGGACAGACACTAGACAGACCGGTAGGTTATTGATGGCAGACACTAGACAGACACTAGACAGACCGGTAGGTTATTGAAGGGCAGACACTAGACAGACCGGTAGGTTATTGAAGGACAGACACTAGACAGACCGGTAGGTTATTGAAGGACAGACACTAGACAGACCGGTAGGTTATTGAAGGACAGACACTAGACAGACCGGTAGGTTATTGAAGGACAGACACTAGACAGACACTAGACAGACCGGTTGGTTATTGAAGGGCAGACACTAGACAGACCGGTAGGTTATTGAAGGGCAGACACTAGACAGACCGGTAGGTTATTGAAGGGCAGACACTAGACAGACCGGTAGGTTATTGAAGGGCAGACACTAGACAGACCGGTAGGTTATTGAAGGACAGACACTAGACAGACCGGTTGGTTATTGAAGGGCAGACACTAGACAGACCGGTAGGTTATTGAAGGGCAGACATTAGACAGACCGGTAGGTTATTGAAGGACAGACACTAGACAGACCGGTAGGTTATTGAAGGACAGACACTAGACAGACCGGTAGGTTATTGAAGGGCAGACACTAGACAGACCGGTAGGTTATTGAAGGACAGACACTAGACAGACCGGTAGGTTATTGAAGGACAGACACTAGACAGACCGGTAGGTTATTGAAGGGCAGACACTAGACAGACCGGTAGGTTATTGAAGGACAGACACTAGACAGACCGGTAGGTTATTGAAGGACAGACACTAGACAGACACTAGACAGACCGGTAGGTTATTGAAGGACAGACACTAGACAGACCGGTAGGTTATTGAAGGGCAGACACTAGACAGACACTAGACAGACCGGTAGGTTATTGAAGGGCAGACATTAGACAGACCGGTAGGTTATTGAAGGACAGACACTAGACAGACCGGTAGGTTATTGAAGGACAGACACTAGACAGACCGGTAGGTTATTGAAGGACAGACACTAGACAGACCGGTAGGTTATTGAAGGGCAGACACTAGACAGACCGGTAGGTTATTGAAGGACAGACACTAGACAGACCGGTAGGTTATTGAAGGGCAGACACTAGACAGACCGGTTGGTTATTGAAGGGCAGACACTAGACAGACCGGTAGGGTATTGAAGGACAGACACTAGACAGACCGGTAGGTTATTGAAGGGCAGACACTAGACAGACCGGTAGGTTATTGAAGGGCAGACACTAGACAGACCGGTAGGTTATTGAAGGACAGACACTAGACAGACCGGTTGGTTATTGAAGGGCAGACACTAGACAGACCGGTAGGTTATTGAAGGGCAGACACTAGACAGACACTAGACTGACCGGTAGGTTATTGAAGGACAGACACTAGACAGACCGGTAGGTTATTGAAGGACAGACACTAGACAGACACTAGACAGACCGGTAGGTTATTGAAGGACAGACACTAGACAGACCGGTAGGTTATTGAAGGACAGACACTAGACAGACCGGTAGGTTATTGAAGGGCAGACACTAGACAGACCGGTAGGTTATTGAAGGACAGACACTAGACAGACCGGTAGGTTATTGAAGGGCAGACACTAGACAGACCGGTTGGTTATTGAAGGGCAGACACTAGACAGACCGGTAGGGTATTGAAGGACAGACACTAGACAGACCGGTAGGTTATTGAAGGGCAGACACTAGACAGACCGGTAGGTTATTGAAGGGCAGACACTAGACAGACCGGTAGGTTATTGAAGGACAGACACTAGACAGACCGGTTGGTTATTGAAGGGCAGACACTAGACAGACCGGTAGGTTATTGAAGGGCAGACACTAGACAGACACTAGACTGACCGGTAGGTTATTGAAGGACAGACACTAGACAGACCGGTAGGTTATTGAAGGACAGACACTAGACAGACACTAGACAGACCGGTTGGTTATTGAAGGGCAGACACTAGACAGACCGGTAGGTTATTGAAGGGCAGACACTAGACAGACCGGTAGGTTATTGAAGGACAGACACTAGACAGACCGGTAGGTTATTGAAGGGCAGACACTAGACAGACCGGTTGGTTATTGAAGGGCAGACACTAGACAGACCGGTAGGGTATTGAAGGACAGACACTAGACAGACCGGTAGGTTATTGAAGGGCAGACACTAGACAGACCGGTAGGTTATTGAAGGGCAGACACTAGACAGACCGGTAGGTTATTGAAGGACAGACACTAGACAGACCGGTTGGTTATTGAAGGGCAGACACTAGACAGACCGGTAGGTTATTGAAGGGCAGACACTAGACAGACACTAGACTGACCGGTAGGTTATTGAAGGACAGACACTAGACAGACCGGTAGGTTATTGAAGGACAGACACTAGACAGACACTAGACAGACCGGTAGGTTATTGAAGGACAGACACTAGACAGACCGGTAGGTTATTGAAGGACAGACACTAGACAGACCGGTAGGTTATTGAAGGACAGACACTAGACAGACCGGTAGGTTATTGAAGAGCAGACACTAGACAGACCGGTAGGTTATTGAAGGACAGACACTAGACAGACCGGTAGGTTATTGAAGGGCAGACACTAGACAGACACTAGACAGACCGGTAGGTTATTGAAGGACAGACACTAGACAGACCGGTAGGTTATTGAAGGACAGACACTAGACAGACCGGTAGGTTATTGATGGCAGACACTAGACAGACACTAGACAGACCGGTAGGTTATTGAAGAGCAGACACTAGACAGACCGGTAGGTTATTGAAGGACAGACACTAGACAGACCGGTAGGTTATTGAAGGGCAGACACTAGACAGACACTAGACAGACCGGTAGGTTATTGAAGGACAGATACTAGACAGACCGGTAGGTTATTGATGGCAGACACTAGACAGACACTAGACAGACCGGTAGGTTATTGAAGGGCAGACACTAGACAGACCGGTAGGTTATTGAAGGACAGACACTAGACAGACCGGTAGGTTATTGAAGGACAGACACTAGACAGACCGGTAGGTTATTGAAGGTCAGACACTAGACAGACCGGTAGGTTATTGAAGGGCAGACACTAGACAGACCGGTAGGTTATTGAAGGACAGACACTAGACAGACCGGTAGGTTATTGAAGGGCAGACACTAGACAGACACTAGACAGACCGGTAGGTTATTGAAGGACAGACATTAGACAGACCGGTAGGTTATTGAAGGACAGACACTAGACAGACCGGTAGGTTATTGAAGGACAGACACTAGACAGACCGGTAGGTTATTGAAGGGCAGACACTAGACAGACCGGTAGGTTATTGAAGGACAGACACTAGACAGACCGGTAGGTTATTGAAGGGCAGACACTAGACAGACCGGTAGGTTATTGAAGGACAGACACTAGACAGACCGGTAGGTTATTGAAGGACAGACACTAGACAGACACTAGACAGACCGGTAGGTTATTGAAGGACAGACACTAGACAGACCGGTAGGTTATTGAAGGGCAGACACTAGACAGACACTAGACAGACCGGCAGGTTATTGAAGGGCAGACATTAGACAGACCGGTAGGTTATTGAAGGACAGACACTAGACAGACCGGTAGGTTATTGAAGGACAGACACTAGACAGACCGGTAGGTTATTGAAGGACAGACACTAGACAGACCGGTAGGTTATTGAAGGACAGACACTAGACAGACCGGTAGGTTATTGAAGGGCAGACACTAGACAGACCGGTAGGTTATTGAAGGACAGACACTAGACAGACTGGTAGGTTATTGAAGGACAGACACTAGACAGACCGGTAGGTTATTGAAGGACAGACACTAGACAGACCGGTAGGTTATTGAAGGGCAGACACTAGACAGACCGGTAGGTTATTGAAGGACAGACACTAGACAGACCGGTAGGTTATTGAAGGACAGACACTAGACAGACCGGTAGGTTATTGAAGGACAGACACTAGACAGACCGGTAGGTTATTGAAGGACAGACACTAGACAGACACTAGACAGACCGGTAGGTTATTGAAGGACAGACACTAGACAGACCGGTAGGTTATTGAAGGGCAGACACTAGACAGACACTAGACAGACCGGTAGGTTATTGAAGGGCAGACACTAGACAGACCGGTAGGTTATTGAAGGGCAGACACTAGACAGACCGGTTGGTTATTGAAGGACAGACACTAGACAGACCGGTAGGTTATTGAAGGACAGACACTAGACAGACCGGTTGGTTATTGAAGGGCAGACACTAGACAGACACTAGACAGACCGGTAGGTTATTGAAGGACAGACACTAGACAGACCGGTTGGTTATTGAAGGGGAGACACTAGACAGACACTAGACAGACCGGTTGGTTATTGAAGGGCAGACACTAGACAGACCGGTAGGTTATTGAAGGGCAGACACTAGACAGACCGGTTGGTTATTGAAGGGCAGACACTAGACAGACCGGTTGGTTATTGAAGGGCAGACACTAGACAGACACTAGACAGACCGGTAGGTTATTGAAGGGCAGACACTAGACAGACACTAGACAGACCGGTAGGTTATTGAAGGACAGACACTAGACAGACCGGTAGGTTATTGAAGGGCAGACACTAGACAGACACTAGACAGACCGGTTGGTTATTGAAGGACAGACACTAGACAGACACTAGACAGACCGGTAGGTTATTGAAGGACAGACACTAGACAGACCGGTAGGTTATTGAAGGACAGACACTAGACAGACACTAGACAGACCGGTTGGTTATTGAAGGACAGACACTAGACAGACCGGTAGGTTATTGAAGGACAGACACTAGACAGACCGGTAGGTTATTGAAGGACAGACACTAGACAGACACTAGACAGACCGGTAGGTTATTGAAGGACAGACACTAGACAGACCGGTAGGTTATTGAAGGACAGCCACTAGACAGACCGGTAGGTTATTGAAGGGCAGACACTAGACAGACACTAGACAGACCGGTAGGTTATTGAAGGACAGACACTAGACAGACCGGTAGGTTATTGAAGGGCAGACACTAGACAGACCGGTTGGTTATTGAAGGACAGACACTAGACAGACCGGTAGGTTATTGAAGGGCAGACACTAGACAGACCGGTTGGTTATTGAAGAGCAGACACTAGACAGACCGGTAGGTTATTGAAGGGCAGACACTAGACAGACACTAGACAGACCGGTAGGTTATTGAAGGGCAGACACTAGACAGACCGGTAGGTTATTGAAGGACAGACACTAGACAGACCGGTAGGTTATTGAAGGGCAGACACTAGACAGACCGGTAGGTTATTGAAGGGCAGACACTAGACAGACCGGTAGGTTATTGAAGGGCAGACACTAGACAGACCGGTAGGTTATTGAAGGACAGACACTAGACAGACCGGTAGGTTATTGATGGCAGACACTAGACAGACACTAGACAGACCGGTAGGTTATTGAAGGGCAGACACTAGACAGACCGGTAGGTTATTGAAGGGCAGACACTAGACAGACACTAGACAGACCGGTAGGTTATTGAAGGACAGACACTAGACAGACCGGTTGGTTATTGAAGGGGAGACACTAGACAGACACTAGACAGACCGGTTGGTTATTGAAGGGCAGACACTAGACAGACCGGTAGGTTATTGAAGGGCAGACACTAGACAGACCGGTTGGTTATTGAAGGGCAGACACTAGACAGACCGGTTGGTTATTGAAGGGCAGACACTAGACAGACACTAGACAGACCGGTAGGTTATTGAAGGGCAGACACTAGACAGACACTAGACAGACCGGTAGGTTATTGAAGGACAGACACTAGACAGACCGGTAGGTTATTGAAGGGCAGACACTAGACAGACCGGTAGGTTATTGAAGGACAGACACTAGACAGACCGGTAGGTTATTGAAGGGCAGACACTAGACAGACACTAGACAGACCGGTAGGTTATTGAAGGGCAGACACTAGACAGACACTAGACAGACCGGTTGGTTATTGAAGGACAGACACTAGACAGACACTAGACAGACCGGTAGGTTATTGAAGGACAGACACTAGACAGACCGGTAGGTTATTGAAGGACAGACACTAGACAGACACTAGACAGACCGGTTGGTTATTGAAGGACAGACACTAGACAGACCGGTAGGTTATTGAAGGACAGACACTAGACAGACCGGTAGGTTATTGAAGGACAGACTCTAGACAGACACTAGACAGACCGGTAGGTTATTGAAGGACAGACACTAGACAGACCGGTAGGTTATTGAAGGACAGCCACTAGACAGACCGGTAGGTTATTGAAGGGCAGACACTAGACAGACACTAGACAGACCGGTAGGTTATTGAAGGACAGACACTAGACAGACCGGTAGGTTATTGAAGGGCAGACACTAGACAGACCGGTTGGTTATTGAAGGACAGACACTAGACAGACCGGTAGGTTATTGAAGGGCAGACACTAGACAGACCGGTTGGTTATTGAAGAGCAGACACTAGACAGACCGGTAGGTTATTGAAGGGCAGACACTAGACAGACACTAGACAGACCGGTAGGTTATTGAAGGGCAGACACTAGACAGACCGGTAGGTTATTGAAGGACAGACACTAGACAGACCGGTAGGTTATTGAAGGGCAGACACTAGACAGACCGGTAGGTTATTGAAGGGCAGACACTAGACAGACCGGTAGGTTATTGAAGGGCAGACACTAGACAGACCGGTAGGTTATTGAAGGACAGACACTAGACAGACCGGTAGGTTATTGATGGCAGACACTAGACAGACACTAGACAGACCGGTAGGTTATTGAAGGGCAGACACTAGACAGACCGGTAGGTTATTGAAGGACAGACACTAGACAGACCGGTAGGTTATTGAAGGACAGACACTAGACAGACCGGTAGGTTATTGAAGGACAGACACTAGACAGACCGGTAGGTTATTGAAGGACAGACACTAGACAGACACTAGACAGACCGGTTGGTTATTGAAGGGCAGACACTAGACAGACCGGTAGGTTATTGAAGGGCAGACACTAGACAGACCGGTAGGTTATTGAAGGGCAGACACTAGACAGACCGGTAGGTTATTGAAGGGCAGACACTAGACAGACCGGTAGGTTATTGAAGGACAGACACTAGACAGACCGGTTGGTTATTGAAGGGCAGACACTAGACAGACCGGTTGGTTATTGAAGGGCAGACACTAGACAGACCGGTAGGGTATTGAAGGACAGACACTAGACAGACCGGTAGGTTATTGAAGGGCAGACACTAGACAGACCGGTAGGTTATTGAAGGGCAGACACTAGACAGACCGGTAGGTTATTGAAGGACAGACACTAGACAGACCGGTTGGTTATTGAAGGGCAGACACTAGACAGACCGGTAGGTTATTGAAGGGCAGACACTAGACAGACACTAGACAGACCGGTAGGTTATTGAAGGACAGACACTAGACAGACCAGTAGGTTATTGAAGGACAGACACTAGACAGACCGGTAGGTTATTGAAGAACAGACACTAGACAGACCGGTAGGTTATTGAAGGGCAGACACTAGACAGACCGGTAGGTTATTGAAGGACAGACACTAGACAGACCGGTAGGTTATTGAAGAGCAGACACTAGACAGACCGGTAGGTTATTGAAGGACAGACACTAGACAGACACTAGACAGACCGGTAGGTTATTGAAGGACAGACACTAGACAGACCGGTAGGTTATTGAAGGACAGACACTAGACAGACCGGTAGGTTATTGAAGGGCAGACACTAGACAGACCGGTAGGTTATTGAAGGGCAGACACTAGACAGACCGGTAGGTTATTGAAGGACAGACACTAGACAGACCGGTAGGTTATTGAAGGGCAGACACTAGACAGACCGGTAGGTTATTGAAGGGCAGACACTAGACAGACCGGTAGGTTATTGAAGGGCAGACACTAGACAGACCGGTAGGTTATTGAAGGACAGACACTAGACAGACCGGTAGGTTATTGAAGGGCAGACACTAGACAGACCGGTAGGTTATTGAAGGGCAGACATTAGACAGACCGGTAGGTTATTGAAGGACAGACACTAGACAGACCGGTAGGTTATTGAAGGGGAGACACTAGACAGACACTAGACAGACCGGTTGGTTATTGAAATTGAAGGGCAGACACTAGACAGACCGGTAGGTTATTGAAGGGCAGACACTAGACAGACCGGTAGGTTATTGAAGGGCAGACACTAGACAGACACTAGACAGACCGGTTGGTTATTGAAGGGCAGACACTAGACAGACCGGTTGGTTATTGAAGGGCAGACACTAGACAGACACTAGACAGACCGGTAGGTTATTGAAGGGCAGACACTAGACAGACACTAGACAGACCGGTAGGTTATTGAAGGACAGACACTAGACAGACCGGTAGGTTATTGAAGGGCAGACACTAGACAGACCGGTAGGTTATTGAAGGACAGACACTAGACAGACCGGTAGGTTATTGAAGGGCAGACACTAGACAGACACTAGACAGACCGGTAGGTTATTGAAGGGCAGACACTAGACAGACACTAGACAGACCGGTTGGTTATTGAAGGACAGACACTAGACAGACACTAGACAGACCGGGAGGTTATTGAAGGACAGACACTAGACACACCGGTAGGTTATTGAAGGACAGACACTAGACAGACCGGTAGGTTATTGAAGGACAGACACTAGACAGACCGGTAGGTTATTGAAGGACAGACACTAGACAGACACTAGACAGACCGGTAGGTTATTGAAGGACAGACACTAGACAGACCGGTAGGTTATTGAAGGACAGACACTAGACAGACCGGTAGGTTATTGAAGGGCAGACACTAGACAGACACTAGACAGACCGGTAGGTTATTGAAGGACAGACACTAGACAGACCGGTAGGTTATTGAAGGACAGACACTAGACAGACCGGTAGGTTATTGAAGAACAGACACTAGACAGACCGGTAGGTTATTGAAGGACAGACACTAGACAGACACTAGACAGACCGGTAGGGTATTGAAGGACAGACACTAGACAGACCGGTAGGTTATTGAAGGACAGACACTAGACAGACCGGTAGGTTATTGAAGGGCAGACACTAGACAGACACTAGACAGACCGGTTGGTTATTGAAGGACAGACACTAGACAGACACTAGACAGACCGGTAGGTTATTGAAGGACAGACACTAGACAGACCGGTAGGTTATTGAAGGACAGACACTAGACAGACACTAGACAGACCGGTTGGTTATTGAAGGACAGACACTAGACAGACCGGTAGGTTATTGAAGGACAGACACTAGACAGACCGGTAGGTTATTGAAGGACAGACACTAGACAGACACTAGACAGACCGGTAGGTTATTGAAGGACAGACACTAGACAGACCGGTAGGTTATTGAAGGACAGACACTAGACAGACCGGTAGGTTATTGAAGGGCAGACACTAGACAGACACTAGACAGACCGGTAGGTTATTGAAGGACAGACACTAGACAGACCGGTAGGTTATTGAAGGACAGACACTAGACGGACCGGTAGGTTATTGAAGAACAGACACTAGACAGACCGGTAGGTTATTGAAGGACAGACACTAGACAGACCGGTAGGGTATTGAAGGACAGACACTAGACAGACCGGTAGGTTATTGAAGGACAGACACTAGACAGACCGGTAGGTTATTGAAGGGCAGACATTAGACAGACCGGTAGGTTATTGAAGGACAGACACTAGACAGACACTAGACAGACCGGTTGGTTATTGAAGGGCAGACACTAGACAGACCGGTAGGTTATTGAAGGGCAGACACTAGACAGACCGGTTGGTTATTGAAGGACAGACACTAGACAGACCGGTAGGTTATTGAAGGACAGACACTAGACAGACCGGTAGGTTATTGAAGGACAGACACTAGACAGACCGGTTGGTTATTGAAGGACAGACACTAGACAGACCGGTAGGTTATTGAAGGACAGACACTAGACAGACCGGTAGGTTATTGAAGGACAGACACTAGACAGACACTAGACAGACCGGTAGGTTATTGAAGGACAGACACTAGACAGACCGGTAGGTTATTGAAGGACAGACACTAGACAGACCGGTAGGTTATTGAAGGGCAGACACTAGACAGACACTAGACAGACCGGTAGGTTATTGAAGAACAGACACTAGACAGACCGGTAGGTTATTGAAGGGGAGACACTAGACAGACACTAGACAGACCGGTTGGTTATTGAAATTGAAGGGCAGACACTAGACAGACCGGTAGGTTATTGAAGGGCAGACACTAGACAGACCGGTAGGTTATTGAAGGACAGACACTAGACAGACCGGTAGGTTATTGAAGGACAGACACTAGACAGACCGGTAGGTTATTGAAGGACAGACACTAGACAGACCGGTAGGTTATTGAAGGACAGACACTAGACAGACACTAGACAGACCGGTTGGTTATTGAAGGGCAGACACTAGACAGACCGGTAGGGTATTGAAGGACAGACACTAGACAGACCGGTAGGTTATTGAAGGGCAGACACTAGACAGACCGGTAGGTTATTGAAGGGCAGACACTAGACAGACCGGTAGGTTATTGAAGGACAGACACTAGACAGACCGGTTGGTTATTGAAGGGCAGACACTAGACAGACCGGTAGGTTATTGAAGGGGAGACACTAGACAGACACTAGACAGACCGGTAGGTTATTGAAGGACAGACACTAGACAGACCGGTAGGTTATTGAAGGACAGACACTAGACAGACCGGTAGGTTATTGAAGAACAGACACTAGACAGACCGGTAGGTTATTGAAGGACAGACACTAGACAGACCGGTAGGTTATTGAAGGACAGACACTAGACAGACACTAGACAGACCGGTAGGTTATTGAAGGGCAGACACTAGACAGACCGGTAGGTTATTGAAGGACAGACACTAGACAGACCGGTAGGTTATTGAAGAGCAGACACTAGACAGACCGGTAGGTTATTGAAGGACAGACACTAGACAGACCGGTAGGTTATTGAAGGGCAGACACTAGACAGACACTAGACAGACCGGTAGGTTATTGAAGGACAGACACTAGACAGACCGGTAGGTTATTGAAGGACAGACACTAGACAGACCGGTAGGTTATTGAAGGACAGACACTAGACAGACCGGTAGGTTATTGAAGGACAGACACTAGACAGACACTAGACAGACCGGTAGGTTATTGAAGGGCAGACACTAGACAGACCGGTAGGTTATTGAAGGACAGACACTAGACAGACACTAGACAGACCGGTAGGTTATTGAAGGACAGACACTAGACAGACCGGTAGGTTATTGAAGGGCAGACACTAGACAGACACTAGACAGACCGGTAGGTTATTGAAGGACAGACACTAGACAGATCGGTAGGTTATTGAAGGGCAGACACTAGACAGACCGGTTGGTTATTGAAGGACAGACACTAGACAGACCGGTAGGTTATTGAAGGGCAGACACTAGACAGACCGGTTGGTTATTGAAGAGCAGACACTAGACAGACCGGTAGGTTATTGAAGGGCAGACACTAGACAGACACTAGACAGACCGGTAGGTTATTGAAGGGCAGACACTAGACAGACCGGTAGGTTATTGAAGGACAGACACTAGACAGACCGGTAGGTTATTGAAGGGCAGACACTAGACAGACCGGTAGGTTATTGAAGGGCAGACACTAGACAGACCGGTAGGTTATTGAAGGGCAGACACTAGACAGACCGGTAGGTTATTGAAGGACAGACACTAGACAGACCGGTAGGTTATTGATGGCAGACACTAGACAGACACTAGACAGACCGGTAGGTTATTGAAGGGCAGACACTAGACAGACCGGTAGGTTATTGAAGGACAGACACTAGACAGACCGGTAGGTTATTGAAGGACAGACACTAGACAGACCGGTAGGTTATTGAAGGACAGACACTAGACAGACCGGTAGGTTATTGAAGGACAGACACTAGACAGACACTAGACAGACCGGTTGGTTATTGAAGGGCAGACACTAGACAGACCGGTAGGTTATTGAAGGGCAGACACTAGACAGACCGGTAGGTTATTGAAGGGCAGACACTAGACAGACCGGTAGGTTATTGAAGGGCAGACACTAGACAGACCGGTAGGTTATTGAAGGGCAGACACTAGACAGACCGGTAGGTTATTGAAGGACAGACACTAGACAGACCGGTTGGTTATTGAAGGGCAGACACTAGACAGACCGGTTGGTTATTGAAGGGCAGACACTAGACAGACCGGTAGGGTATTGAAGGACAGACACTAGACAGACCGGTAGGTTATTGAAGGGCAGACACTAGACAGACCGGTAGGTTATTGAAGGGCAGACACTAGACAGACCGGTAGGTTATTGAAGGACAGACACTAGACAGACCGGTTGGTTATTGAAGGGCAGACACTAGACAGACCGGTAGGTTATTGAAGGGCAGACACTAGACAGACACTAGACAGACCGGTAGGTTATTGAAGGACAGACACTAGACAGACCGGTAGGTTATTGAAGGACAGACACTAGACAGACCGGTAGGTTATTGAAGAACAGACACTAGACAGACCGGTAGGTTATTGAAGGACAGACACTAGACAGACCGGTAGGTTATTGAAGGACAGACACTAGACAGACACTAGACAGACCGGTAGGTTATTGAAGGGCAGACACTAGACAGACCGGTAGGTTATTGAAGGACAGACACTAGACAGACCGGTAGGTTATTGAAGAGCAGACACTAGACAGACCGGTAGGTTATTGAAGGACAGACACTAGACAGACCGGTAGGTTATTGAAGGGCAGACACTAGACAGACACTAGACAGACCGGTAGGTTATTGAAGGACAGACACTAGACAGACCGGTAGGTTATTGAAGGACAGACACTAGACAGACCGGTAGGTTATTGAAGGACAGACACTAGACAGACCGGTAGGTTATTGAAGGGCAGACACTAGACAGACCGGTAGGTTATTGAAGGACAGACACTAGACAGACACTAGACAGACCGGTAGGTTATTGAAGGACAGACACTAGACAGACCGGTAGGTTATTGAAGGGCAGACACTAGACAGACACTAGACAGACCGGTAGGTTATTGAAGGACAGACACTAGACAGATCGGTAGGTTATTGAAGGGCAGACACTAGACAGACCGGTTGGTTATTGAAGGACAGACACTAGACAGACCGGTAGGTTATTGAAGGGCAGACACTAGACAGACCGGTTGGTTATTGAAGAGCAGACACTAGACAGACCGGTAGGTTATTGAAGGGCAGACACTAGACAGACACTAGACAGACCGGTAGGTTATTGAAGGGCAGACACTAGACAGACCGGTAGGTTATTGAAGGACAGACACTAGACAGACCGGTAGGTTATTGAAGGGCAGACACTAGACAGACCGGTAGGTTATTGAAGGGCAGACACTAGACAGACCGGTAGGTTATTGAAGGGCAGACACTAGACAGACCGGTAGGTTATTGAAGGACAGACACTAGACAGACCGGTAGGTTATTGATGGCAGACACTAGACAGACACTAGACAGACCGGTAGGTTATTGAAGGGCAGACACTAGACAGACCGGTAGGTTATTGAAGGACAGACACTAGACAGACCGGTAGGTTATTGAAGGACAGACACTAGACAGACCGGTAGGTTATTGAAGGACAGACACTAGACAGACCGGTAGGTTATTGAAGGACAGACACTAGACAGACACTAGACAGACCGGTTGGTTATTGAAGGGCAGACACTAGACAGACCGGTAGGTTATTGAAGGGCAGACACTAGACAGACCGGTAGGTTATTGAAGGGCAGACACTAGACAGACCGGTAGGTTATTGAAGGGCAGACACTAGACAGACCGGTAGGTTATTGAAGGGCAGACACTAGACAGACCGGTAGGTTATTGAAGGACAGACACTAGACAGACCGGTTGGTTATTGAAGGGCAGACACTAGACAGACCGGTTGGTTATTGAAGGGCAGACACTAGACAGACCGGTAGGGTATTGAAGGACAGACACTAGACAGACCGGTAGGTTATTGAAGGGCAGACACTAGACAGACCGGTAGGTTATTGAAGGGCAGACACTAGACAGACCGGTAGGTTATTGAAGGACAGACACTAGACAGACCGGTTGGTTATTGAAGGGCAGACACTAGACAGACCGGTAGGTTATTGAAGGGCAGACACTAGACAGACACTAGACAGACCGGTAGGTTATTGAAGGACAGACACTAGACAGACCGGTAGGTTATTGAAGGA
This sequence comes from Salvelinus alpinus, assembly GCF_045679555.1. Lineage (NCBI taxonomy): Eukaryota > Metazoa > Chordata > Actinopteri > Salmoniformes > Salmonidae > Salvelinus > Salvelinus alpinus. Next base: position 47,005,175 of record NC_092110.1, on the reverse strand, counting down.
CAGACACTAGACAGACCGGTAGGTTATTGAAGAACAGACACTAGACAGACCGGTAGGTTATTGAAGGACAGACACTAGACAGACCGGTAGGTTATTGAAGGACAGACACTAGACAGACACTAGACAGACCGGTAGGTTATTGAAGAGCAGACACTAGACAGACCGGTAGGTTATTGAAGGACAGACACTAGACAGACCGGTAGGTTATTGAAGAGCAGACACTAGACAGACCGGTAGGTTATTGAAGGACAGACACTAGACAGACCGGTAGGTTATTGAAGGGCAGACACTAGACAGACACTAGACAGACCGGTAGGTTATTGAAGGACAGACACTAGACAGACCGGTAGGTTATTGAAGGACAGACACTAGACAGACCGGTAGGTTATTGAAGGGCAGACACTAGACAGACCGGTAGGTTATTGAAGGGCAGACACTAGACAGACCGGTAGGTTATTGAAGGACAGACACTAGACAGACCGGTAGGTTATTGAAGGACAGACACTAGACAGACCGGTAGGTTATTGAAGGACAGACACTAGACAGACCGGTAGGTTATTGAAGGACAGACACTAGACAGACACTAGACAGACCGGTAGGTTATTGAAGGGCAGACACTAGACAGACCGGTAGGTTATTGAAGGACAGACACTAGACAGACACTAGACAGACCGGTAGGTTATTGAAGGACAGACACTAGACAGACCGGTAGGTTATTGAAGGGCAGACACTAGACAGACACTAGACAGACCGGTTGGTTATTGAAGGGCAGACACTAGACAGACCGGTAGGTTATTGAAGGGCAGACACTAGACAGACACTAGACAGACCGGTAGGTTATTGAAGGACAGACACTAGACAGACCGGTAGGTTATTGAAGGACAGACACTAGACAGACCGGTAGGTTATTGAAGAACAGACACTAGACAGACCGGTAGGTTATTGAAGGACAGACACTAGACAGACCGGTAGGTTATTGAAGGACAGACACTAGACAGACACTAGACAGACCGGTAGGTTATTGAAGGGCAGACACTAGACAGACCGGTAGGTTATTGAAGGACAGACACTAGACAGACCGGTAGGTTATTGAAGGACAGACACTAGACAGACCGGTAGGTTATTGAAGGACAGACACTAGACAGACCGGTAGGTTATTGAAGGGCAGACACTAGACAGACCGGTAGGTTATTGAAGGGCAGACACTAGACAGACCGGTAGGTTATTGAAGGACAGACACTAGACAGACCGGTAGGTTATTGAAGGACAGACACTAGACAGACCGGTAGGTTATTGAAGGACAGACACTAGACAGACCGGTAGGTTATTGAAGGACAGACACTAGACAGACACTAGACAGACCGGTAGGTTATTGAAGGGCAGACACTAGACAGACCGGTAGGTTATTGAAGGACAGACACTAGACAGACACTAGACAGACCGGTAGGTTATTGAAGGACAGACACTAGACAGACCGGTAGGTTATTGAAGGGCAGACACTAGACAGACACTAGACAGACCGGTAGGTTATTGAAGGACAGACACTAGACAGACCGGTAGGTTATTGAAGGACAGACACTAGACAGACCGGTAGGTTATTGAAGGACAGACACTAGACAGACACTAGACAGACCGGTTGGTTATTGAAGGGCAGACACTAGACAGACCGGTAGGTTATTGAAGGGCAGACACTAGACAGACCGGTAGGTTATTGAAGGGCAGACACTAGACAGACCGGTAGGTTATTGAAGGGCAGACACTAGACAGACCGGTAGGTTATTGAAGGGCAGACACTAGACAGACCGGTAGGTTATTGAAGGGCAGACACTAGACAGACCGGTAGGTTATTGAAGGACAGACACTAGACAGACCGGTTGGTTATTGAAGGGCAGACACTAGACAGACCGGTTGGTTATTGAAGGGCAGACACTAGACAGACCGGTAGGGTATTGAAGGACAGACACTAGACAGACCGGTAGGTTATTGAAGGGCAGACACTAGACAGACCGGTAGGTTATTGAAGGGCAGACACTAGACAGACCGGTAGGTTATTGAAGGACAGACACTAGACAGACCGGTTGGTTATTGAAGGGCAGACACTAGACAGACCGGTAGGTTATTGAAGGGCAGACACTAGACAGACACTAGACAGACCGGTAGGTTATTGAAGGACAGACACTAGACAGACCGGTAGGTTATTGAAGGACAGACACTAGACAGACCGGTAGGTTATTGAAGAACAGACACTAGACAGACCGGTAGGTTATTGAAGGACAGACACTAGACAGACCGGTAGGTTATTGAAGGACAGACACTAGACAGACACTAGACAGACCGGTAGGTTATTGAAGGGCAGACACTAGACAGACCGGTAGGTTATTGAAGGACAGACACTAGACAGACCGGTAGGTTATTGAAGAGCAGACACTAGACAGACCGGTAGGTTATTGAAGGACAGACACTAGACAGACCGGTAGGTTATTGAAGGGCAGACACTAGACAGACACTAGACAGACCGGTAGGTTATTGAAGGACAGACACTAGACAGACCGGTAGGTTATTGAAGGACAGACACTAGACAGACCGGTAGGTTATTGAAGGACAGACACTAGACAGACCGGTAGGTTATTGAAGGGCAGACACTAGACAGACCGGTAGGTTATTGAAGGACAGACACTAGACAGACACTAGACAGACCGGTAGGTTATTGAAGGACAGACACTAGACAGACCGGTAGGTTATTGAAGGGCAGACACTAGACAGACACTAGACAGACCGGTAGGTTATTGAAGGACAGACACTAGACAGATCGGTAGGTTATTGAAGGGCAGACACTAGACAGACCGGTTGGTTATTGAAGGACAGACACTAGACAGACCGGTAGGTTATTGAAGGGCAGACACTAGACAGACCGGTTGGTTATTGAAGAGCAGACACTAGACAGACCGGTAGGTTATTGAAGGGCAGACACTAGACAGACACTAGACAGACCGGTAGGTTATTGAAGGGCAGACACTAGACAGACCGGTAGGTTATTGAAGGACAGACACTAGACAGACCGGTAGGTTATTGAAGGGCAGACACTAGACAGACCGGTAGGTTATTGAAGGGCAGACACTAGACAGACCGGTAGGTTATTGAAGGGCAGACACTAGACAGACCGGTAGGTTATTGAAGGACAGACACTAGACAGACCGGTAGGTTATTGATGGCAGACACTAGACAGACACTAGACAGACCGGTAGGTTATTGAAGGGCAGACACTAGACAGACCGGTAGGTTATTGAAGGACAGACACTAGACAGACCGGTAGGTTATTGAAGGACAGACACTAGACAGACCGGTAGGTTATTGAAGGACAGACACTAGACAGACCGGTAGGTTATTGAAGGACAGACACTAGACAGACACTAGACAGACCGGTTGGTTATTGAAGGGCAGACACTAGACAGACCGGTAGGTTATTGAAGGGCAGACACTAGACAGACCGGTAGGTTATTGAAGGGCAGACACTAGACAGACCGGTAGGTTATTGAAGGGCAGACACTAGACAGACCGGTAGGTTATTGAAGGGCAGACACTAGACAGACCGGTAGGTTATTGAAGGACAGACACTAGACAGACCGGTTGGTTATTGAAGGGCAGACACTAGACAGACCGGTTGGTTATTGAAGGGCAGACACTAGACAGACCGGTAGGGTATTGAAGGACAGACACTAGACAGACCGGTAGGTTATTGAAGGGCAGACACTAGACAGACCGGTAGGTTATTGAAGGGCAGACACTAGACAGACCGGTAGGTTATTGAAGGACAGACACTAGACAGACCGGTTGGTTATTGAAGGGCAGACACTAGACAGACCGGTAGGTTATTGAAGGGCAGACACTAGACAGACACTAGACAGACCGGTAGGTTATTGAAGGACAGACACTAGACAGACCGGTAGGTTATTGAAGGACAGACACTAGACAGACCGGTAGGTTATTGAAGAACAGACACTAGACAGACCGGTAGGTTATTGAAGGACAGACACTAGACAGACCGGTAGGTTATTGAAGGACAGACACTAGACAGACACTAGACAGACCGGTAGGTTATTGAAGAGCAGACACTAGACAGACCGGTAGGTTATTGAAGGACAGACACTAGACAGACCGGTAGGTTATTGAAGAGCAGACACTAGACAGACCGGTAGGTTATTGAAGGACAGACACTAGACAGACCGGTAGGTTATTGAAGGGCAGACACTAGACAGACACTAGACAGACCGGTAGGTTATTGAAGGACAGACACTAGACAGACCGGTAGGTTATTGAAGGACAGACACTAGACAGACCGGTAGGTTATTGAAGGGCAGACACTAGACAGACCGGTAGGTTATTGAAGGACAGACACTAGACAGACCGGTAGGTTATTGAAGGACAGACACTAGACAGACCGGTAGGTTATTGAAGGACAGACACTAGACAGACCGGTAGGTTATTGAAGGACAGACACTAGACAGACCGGTAGGTTATTGAAGGACAGACACTAGACAGACACTAGACAGACCGGTAGGTTATTGAAGGGCAGACACTAGACAGACCGGTAGGTTATTGAAGGACAGACACTAGACAGACCGGTAGGTTATTGAAGGACAGACACTAGACAGACCGGTAGGTTATTGAAGGGCAGACACTAGACAGACACTAGACAGACCGGTTGGTTATTGAAGGGCAGACACTAGACAGACCGGTAGGTTATTGAAGGGCAGACACTAGACAGACACTAGACAGACCGGTAGGTTATTGAAGGACAGACACTAGACAGACCGGTAGGTTATTGAAGGACAGACACTAGACAGACCGGTAGGTTATTGAAGAACAGACACTAGACAGACCGGTAGGTTATTGAAGGACAGACACTAGACAGACCGGTAGGTTATTGATGGCAGACACTAGACAGACACTAGACAGACCGGTAGGTTATTGAAGGGCAGACACTAGACAGACCGGTAGGTTATTGAAGGGCAGACACTAGACAGACCGGTAGGTTATTGAAGGACAGACACTAGACAGACCGGTAGGTTATTGAAGGACAGACACTAGACAGACCGGTAGGTTATTGAAGGACAGACACTAGACAGACCGGTAGGTTATTGAAGGGCAGACACTAGACAGACCGGTAGGTTATTGAAGGGCAGACACTAGACAGACCGGTAGGTTATTGAAGGACAGACACTAGACAGACCGGTAGGTTATTGAAGGACAGACACTAGACAGACCGGTAGGTTATTGAAGGACAGACACTAGACAGACCGGTAGGTTATTGAAGGACAGACACTAGACAGACACTAGACAGACCGGTAGGTTATTGAAGGGCAGACACTAGACAGACCGGTAGGTTATTGAAGGACAGACACTAGACAGACACTAGACAGACCGGTAGGTTATTGAAGGACAGACACTAGACAGACCGGTAGGTTATTGAAGGGCAGACACTAGACAGACACTAGACAGACCGGTAGGTTATTGAAGGACAGACACTAGACAGATCGGTAGGTTATTGAAGGGCAGACACTAGACAGACCGGTTGGTTATTGAAGGACAGACACTAGACAGACCGGTAGGTTATTGAAGGGCAGACACTAGACAGACCGGTTGGTTATTGAAGAGCAGACACTAGACAGACCGGTAGGTTATTGAAGGGCAGACACTAGACAGACACTAGACAGACCGGTAGGTTATTGAAGGGCAGACACTAGACAGACCGGTAGGTTATTGAAGGACAGACACTAGACAGACCGGTAGGTTATTGAAGGGCAGACACTAGACAGACCGGTAGGTTATTGAAGGGCAGACACTAGACAGACCGGTAGGTTATTGAAGGGCAGACACTAGACAGACCGGTAGGTTATTGAAGGACAGACACTAGACAGACCGGTAGGTTATTGATGGCAGACACTAGACAGACACTAGACAGACCGGTAGGTTATTGAAGGGCAGACACTAGACAGACCGGTAGGTTATTGAAGGACAGACACTAGACAGACCGGTAGGTTATTGAAGGACAGACACTAGACAGACCGGTAGGTTATTGAAGGACAGACACTAGACAGACCGGTAGGTTATTGAAGGACAGACACTAGACAGACACTAGACAGACCGGTTGGTTATTGAAGGGCAGACACTAGACAGACCGGTAGGTTATTGAAGGGCAGACACTAGACAGACCGGTAGGTTATTGAAGGGCAGACACTAGACAGACCGGTAGGTTATTGAAGGGCAGACACTAGACAGACCGGTAGGTTATTGAAGGGCAGACACTAGACAGACCGGTAGGTTATTGAAGGACAGACACTAGACAGACCGGTTGGTTATTGAAGGGCAGACACTAGACAGACCGGTTGGTTATTGAAGGGCAGACACTAGACAGACCGGTAGGGTATTGAAGGACAGACACTAGACAGACCGGTAGGTTATTGAAGGGCAGACACTAGACAGACCGGTAGGTTATTGAAGGGCAGACACTAGACAGACCGGTAGGTTATTGAAGGACAGACACTAGACAGACCGGTTGGTTATTGAAGGGCAGACACTAGACAGACCGGTAGGTTATTGAAGGGCAGACACTAGACAGACACTAGACAGACCGGTAGGTTATTGAAGGACAGACACTAGACAGACCGGTAGGTTATTGAAGGACAGACACTAGACAGACCGGTAGGTTATTGAAGAACAGACACTAGACAGACCGGTAGGTTATTGAAGGACAGACACTAGACAGACCGGTAGGTTATTGAAGGACAGACACTAGACAGACACTAGACAGACCGGTAGGTTATTGAAGGGCAGACACTAGACAGACCGGTAGGTTATTGAAGGACAGACACTAGACAGACCGGTAGGTTATTGAAGAGCAGACACTAGACAGACCGGTAGGTTATTGAAGGACAGACACTAGACAGACCGGTAGGTTATTGAAGGGCAGACACTAGACAGACACTAGACAGACCGGTAGGTTATTGAAGGACAGACACTAGACAGACCGGTAGGTTATTGAAGGACAGACACTAGACAGACCGGTAGGTTATTGAAGGGCAGACACTAGACAGACCGGTAGGTTATTGAAGGGCAGACACTAGACAGACCGGTAGGTTATTGAAGGACAGACACTAGACAGACCGGTAGGTTATTGAAGGGCAGACACTAGACAGACCGGTAGGTTATTGAAGGGCAGACATTAGACAGACCGGTAGGTTATTGAAGGACAGACACTAGACAGACCGGTAGGTTATTGAAGGGGAGACACTAGACAGACACTAGACAGACCGGTTGGTTATTGAAATTGAAGTGCAGACACTAGACAGACCGGTAGGTTATTGAAGGGCAGACACTAGACAGACCGGTAGGTTATTGAAGGGCAGACACTAGACAGACACTAGACAGACCGGTTGGTTATTGAAGGGCAGACACTAGACAGACCGGTTGGTTATTGAAGGGCAGACACTAGACAGACACTAGACAGACCGGTAGGTTATTGAAGGGCAGACACTAGACAGACACTAGACAGACCGGTAGGTTATTGAAAGACAGACACTAGACAGACCGGTAGGTTATTGAAGGGCAGACACTAGACAGACCGGTAGGTTATTGAAGGACAGACACTAGACAGACCGGTAGGTTATTGAAGGGCAGACACTAGACAGACACTAGACAGACCGGTAGGTTATTGAAGGACAGACACTAGACAGACACTAGACAGACCGGTTGGTTATTGAAGGACAGACACTAGACAGACACTAGACAGACCGGGAGGTTATTGAAGGACAGACACTAGACAGACCGGTAGGTTATTGAAGGACAGACACTAGACAGACCGGTAGGTTATTGAAGGACAGACACTAGACAGACCGGTAGGTTATTGAAGGACAGACACTAGACAGACACTAGACAGACCGGTAGGTTATTGAAGGACAGACACTAGACAGACCGGTAGGTTATTGAAGGACAGACACTAGACAGACCGGTAGGTTATTGAAGGGCAGACACTAGACAGACACTAGACAGACCGGTAGGTTATTGAAGGACAGACACTAGACAGACCGGTAGGTTATTGAAGGACAGACACTAGACAGACCGGTAGGTTATTGAAGAACAGACACTAGACAGACCGGTAGGTTATTGAAGGACAGACACTAGACAGACACTAGACAGACCGGTAGGGTATTGAAGGACAGACACTAGACAGACCGGTAGGTTATTGAAGGACAGACACTAGACAGACCGGTAGGTTATTGAAGGGCAGACACTAGACAGACACTAGACAGACCGGTTGGTTATTGAAGGACAGACACTAGACAGACACTAGACAGACCGGTAGGTTATTGAAGGACAGACACTAGACAGACCGGTAGGTTATTGAAGGACAGACACTAGACAGACACTAGACAGACCGGTTGGTTATTGAAGGACAGACACTAGACAGACCGGTAGGTTATTGAAGGACAGACACTAGACAGACCGGTAGGTTATTGAAGGACAGACACTAGACAGACACTAGACAGACCGGTAGGTTATTGAAGGACAGACACTAGACAGACCGGTAGGTTATTGAAGGACAGACACTAGACAGACCGGTAGGTTATTGAAGGGCAGACACTAGACAGACACTAGACAGACCGGTAGGTTATTGAAGGACAGACACTAGACAGACCGGTAGGTTATTGAAGGACAGACACTAGACAGACCGGTAGGTTATTGAAGAACAGACACTAGACAGACCGGTAGGTTATTGAAGGACAGACACTAGACAGACCTGTAGGGTATTGAAGGACAGACACTAGACAGACCGGTAGGTTATTGAAGGACAGACACTAGACAGACCGGTAGGTTATTGAAGGGCAGACATTAGACAGACCGGTAGGTTATTGAAGGACAGACACTAGACAGACACTAGACAGACCGGTTGGTTATTGAAGGGCAGACACTAGACAGACCGGTAGGTTATTGAAGGGCAGACACTAGACAGACCGGTTGGTTATTGAAGGACAGACACTAGACAGACCGGTAGGTTATTGAAGGACAGACACTAGACAGACCGGTAGGTTATTGAAGGACAGACACTAGACAGACCGGTTGGTTATTGAAGGACAGACACTAGACAGACCGGTAGGTTATTGAAGGACAGACACTAGACAGACCGGTAGGTTATTGAAGGACAGACACTAGACAGACACTAGACAGACCGGTAGGTTATTGAAGGACAGACACTAGACAGACCGGTAGGTTATTGAAGGACAGACACTAGACAGACCGGTAGGTTATTGAAGGGCAGACACTAGACAGACACTAGACAGACCGGTAGGTTATTGAAGGACAGACACTAGACAGACCGGTAGGTTATTGAAGGGGAGACACTAGACAGACACTAGACAGACCGGTTGGTTATTGAAATTGAAGGGCAGACACTAGACAGACCGGTAGGTTATTGAAGGGCAGACATTAGACAGACCGGTAGGTTATTGAAGGACAGACACTAGACAGACCGGTAGGTTATTGAAGGGGAGACACTAGACAGACACTAGACAGACCGGTTGGTTATTGAAATTGAAGGGCAGACACTAGACAGACCGGTAGGTTATTGAAGGGCAGACACTAGACAGACCGGTAGGTTATTGAAGGACAGACACTAGACAGACCGGTAGGTTATTGAAGGACAGACACTAGACAGACCGGTAGGTTATTGAAGGACAGACACTAGACAGACCGGTAGGTTATTGAAGGACAGACACTAGACAGACCGGTAGGTTATTGAAGGACAGACACTAGACAGACACTAGACAGACCGGTTGGTTATTGAAGGGCAGACACTAGACAGACCGGTAGGGTATTGAAGGACAGACACTAGACAGACCGGTAGGTTATTGAAGGGCAGACACTAGACAGACCGGTAGGTTATTGAAGGGCAGACACTAGACAGACCGGTAGGTTATTGAAGGACAGACACTAGACAGACCGGTTGGTTATTGAAGGGCAGACACTAGACAGACCGGTAGGTTATTGAAGGGGAGACACTAGACAGACACTACACAGACCGGTAGGTTATTGAAGGACAGACACTAGACAGACCGGTAGGTTATTGAAGGACAGACACTAGACAGACCGGTAGGTTATTGAAGAACAGACACTAGACAGACCGGTAGGTTATTGAAGGACAGACACTAGACAGACCGGTAGGTTATTGAAGGACAGACACTAGACAGACCGGTAGGTTATTGAAGGACAGACACTAGACAGACACTAGACAGACCGGTAGGTTATTGAAGGGCAGACACTAGACAGACCGGTAGGTTATTGAAGGACAGACACTAGACAGACCGGTAGGTTATTGAAGGACAGACACTAGACAGACCGGTAGGTTATTGAAGGGCAGACACTAGACAGACCGGTAGGTTATTGAAGGGCAGACACTAGACAGACCGGTAGGTTATTGAAGGACAGACACTAGACAGACCGGTAGGTTATTGAAGGGCAGACACTAGACAGACCGGTAGGTTATTGAAGGGCAGACATTAGACAGACCGGTAGGTTATTGAAGGACAGACACTAGACAGACCGGTAGGTTATTGAAGGGGAGACACTAGACAGACACTAGACAGACCGGTTGGTTATTGAAATTGAAGGGCAGACACTAGACAGACCGGTAGGTTATTGAAGGGCAGACACTAGACAGACCGGTAGGTTATTGAAGGGCAGACACTAGACAGACACTAGACAGACCGGTTGGTTATTGAAGGGCAGACACTAGACAGACCGGTTGGTTATTGAAGGGCAGACACTAGACAGACACTAGACAGACCGGTAGGTTATTGAAGGGCAGACACTAGACAGACACTAGACAGACCGGTAGGTTATTGAAGGACAGACACTAGACAGACCGGTAGGTTATTGAAGGGCAGACACTAGACAGACCGGTAGGTTATTGAAGGACAGACACTAGACAGACCGGTAGGTTATTGAAGGGCAGACACTAGACAGACACTAGACAGACCGGTAGGTTATTGAAGGGCAGACACTAGACAGACACTAGACAGACCGGTTGGTTATTGAAGGACAGACACTAGACAGACACTAGACAGACCGGTAGGTTATTGAAGGACAGACACTAGACAGACCGGTAGGTTATTGAAGGGCAGACACTAGACAGACACTAGACAGACCGGTAGGTTATTGAAGGACAGACACTAGACAGACCGGTAGGTTATTGAAGGGCAGACACTAGACAGACCGGTTGGTTATTGAAGGACAGACACTAGACAGACCGGTTGGTTATTGAAGGACAGACACTAGACAGACCGGTAGGTTATTGAAGGACAGACACTAGACAGACCGGTAGGTTATTGAAGGACAGACACTAGACAGACACTAGACAGACCGGTAGGTTATTGAAGGACAGACACTAGACAGACCGGTAGGTTATTGAAGGACAGACACTAGACAGACCGGTAGGTTATTGAAGGGCAGACACTAGACAGACACTAGACAGACCGGTAGGTTATTGAAGGACAGACACTAGACAGACCGGTAGGTTATTGAAGGACAGACACTAGACAGACCGGTAGGTTATTGAAGAACAGACACTAGACAGACCGGTAGGTTATTGAAGGACAGACACTAGACAGACACTAGACAGACCGGTAGGTTATTGAAGGACAGACACTAGACAGACCGGTAGGTTATTGAAGGACAGACACTAGACAGACCGGTAGGTTATTGAAGGGCAGACACTAGACAGACACTAGACAGACCGGTAGGTTATTGAAGGACAGACACTAGACAGACCGGTAGGTTATTGAAGGGCAGACACTAGACAGACCGGTTGGTTATTGAAGGACAGACACTAGACAGACCGGTAGGTTATTGAAGGACAGACACTAGACAGACCGGTAGGTTATTGAAGGACAGACACTAGACAGACCGGTAGGTTATTGAAGGGCAGACACTAGACAGACACTAGACAGACCGGTTGGTTATTGAAGGACAGACACTAGACAGACCTGTAGGTTATTGAAGGACAGACACTAGACAGACCGGTAGGTTATTGAAGAGCAGACACTAGACAGACCGGTAGGTTATTGAAGGGCAGACACTAGACAGACCGGTTGGTTATTGAAGGACAGACACTAGACAGACCGGTAGGTTATTGAAGGACAGACACTAGACAGACCGGTAGGTTATTGAAGGGCAAACACTAGACAGACCGGTAGGTTATTGAAGGGCAGACACTAGACAGACCGGTAGGTTATTGAAGGACAGACACTAGACAGACCGGTAGGTTATTGAAGGGCAGACACTAGACAGACCGGTAGGTTATTGAAGGGCAGACATTAGACAGACCGGTAGGTTATTGAAGGACAGACACTAGACAGACACTAGACAGACCGGTAGGTTATTGAAGGACAGACACTAGACAGACCGGTAGGTTATTGAAGGACAGACACTAGACAGACCGGTAGGTTATTGAAGGGCAGACACTAGACAGACACTAGACAGACCGGTAGGTTATTGAAGGACAGACACTAGACAGACCGGTAGGTTATTGAAGGGGAGACACTAGACAGACACTAGACAGACCGGTTGGTTATTGAAATTGAAGGGCAGACACTAGACAGACCGGTAGGTTATTGAAGGGCAGACACTAGACAGACCGGTTGGTTATTGAAGGGCAGACACTAGACAGACACTAGACAGACCGGTTGGTTATTGAAGGGCAGACACTAGACAGACCGGTTGGTTATTGAAGGGCAGACACTAGACAGACACTAGACAGACCGGTAGGTTATTGAAGGGCAGACACTAGACAGACACTAGACAGACCGGTAGGTTATTGAAGGACAGACACTAGACAGACCGGTAGGTTATTGAAGGGCAGACACTAGACAGACCGGTAGGTTATTGAAGGACAGACACTAGACAGACCGGTAGGTTATTGAAGGGCAGACACTAGACAGACACTAGACAGACCGGTAGGTTATTGAAGGGCAGACACTAGACAGACACTAGACAGACCGGTTGGTTATTGAAGGACAGACACTAGACAGACACTAGACAGACCGGTAGGTTATTGAAGGACAGACACTAGACAGACCGGTAGGTTATTGAAGGACAGACACTAGACAGACACTAGACAGACCGGTTGGTTATTGAAGGACAGACACTAGACAGACCGGTAGGTTATTGAAGGACAGACACTAGACAGACCGGTAGGTTATTGAAGGACAGACACTAGACAGACACTAGACAGACCGGTAGGTTATTGAAGGACAGACACTAGACAGACCGGTAGGTTATTGAAGGACAGACACTAGACAGACCGGTAGGTTATTGAAGGGCAGACACTAGACAGACCGGTAGGTTATTGAAGGACAGACACTAGACAGACCGGTAGGTTATTGAAGAACAGACACTAGACAGACCGGTAGGTTATTGAAGGACAGACACTAGACAGACCGGTAGGGTATTGAAGGACAGACACTAGACAGACCGGTAGGTTATTGAAGGACAGACACTAGACAGACCGGTAGGTTATTGAAGGGCAGACACTAGACAGACACTAGACAGACCGGTAGGTTATTGAAGGACAGACACTAGACAGACCGGTAGGTTATTGAAGGGCAGACACTAGACAGACCGGTTGGTTATTGAAGGACAGACACTAGACAGACCGGTAGGTTATTGAAGGGCAGACACTAGACAGACCGGTTGGTTATTAAAGAGCAGACACTAGACAGACCGGTAGGTTATTGAAGGGCAGACACTAGACAGACACTAGACAGACCGGTTGGTTATTGAAGGACAGACACTAGACAGACCGGTAGGTTATTGAAGGGCAGACACTAGACAGACACTAGACAGACCGGTAGGTTATTGAAGGGCAGACACTAGACAGACCGGTAGGTTATTGAAGGGCAGACACTAGACAGACCGGTAGGTTATTGAAGGACAGACACTAGACAGACCGGTAGGTTATTGAAGGACAGACACTAGACAGACCGGTTGGTTATTGAAGGGCAGACACTAGACAGACCGGTTGGTTATTGAAGGGCAGACACTAGACAGACCGGTAGGGTATTGAAGGACAGACACTAGACAGACCGGTAGGTTATTGAAGGGCAGACACTAGACAGACCGGTAGGTTATTGAAGGGCAGACACTAGACAGACCGGTAGGTTATTGAAGGACAGACACTAGACAGACCGGTTGGTTATTGAAGGGCAGACACTAGACAGACCGGTAGGTTATTGAAGGGCAGACACTAGACAGACACTAGACAGACCGGTAGGTTATTGAAGGACAGACACTAGACAGACCGGTAGGTTATTGAAGGACAGACACTAGACAGACCGGTAGGTTATTGAAGGACAGACACTAGCCAGACCGGTAGGTTATTGAAGAACAGACACTAGACAGACCGGTAGGTTATTGAAGGACAGACACTAGACAGACCGGTAGGTTATTGAAGGACAGACACTAGACAGACACTAGACAGACCGGTAGGTTATTGAAGGGCAGACACTAGACAGACCGGTAGGTTATTGAAGGACAGACACTAGACAGACCGGTAGGTTATTGAAGAGCAGACACTAGACAGACCGGTAGGTTATTGAAGGACAGACACTAGACAGACCGGTAGGTTATTGAAGGGCAGACACTAGACAGACACTAGACAGACCGGTAGGTTATTGAAGGACAGACACTAGACAGACCGGTAGGTTATTGAAGGACAGACACTAGACAGACCGGTAGGTTATTGAAGGACAGACACTAGACAGACCGGTAGGTTATTGAAGGACAGACACTAGACAGACCGGTAGGTTATTGAAGGGCAGACACTAGACAGACCGGTAGGTTATTGAAGGGCAGACACTAGACAGACCGGTAGGTTATTGAAGGACAGACACTAGACAGACCGGTAGGTTATTGAAGGGCAGACACTAGACAGACCGGTAGGTTATTGAAGGGCAGACATTAGACAGACTGGTAGGTTATTGAAGGACAGACACTAGACAGACCGGTAGGTTATTGAAGGACAGACACTAGACAGACCGGTAGGTTATTGAAGGGCAGACACTAGACAGACCGGTAGGTTATTGAAGGACAGACACTAGACAGACCGGTAGGTTATTGAAGGACAGACACTAGACAGACCGGTAGGTTATTGAAGAACAGACACTAGACAGACCGGTAGGTTATTGAAGGGCAGACACTAGACAGACCGGTAGGTTATTGAAGGACAGACACTAGACAGACCGGTAGGTTATTGAAGGACCGACACTAGACAGACACTAGACAGACCGGTAGGTTATTGAAGGACAGACACTAGACAGACCGGTAGGTTATTGAAGGACAGACACTAGACAGACCGGTAGGTTATTGAAGGGCAGACACTAGACAGACACTAGACAGACCGGTTGGTTATTGAAGGGCAGACACTAGACAGACCGGTAGGTTATTGAAGGGCAGACACTAGACAGACCGGTAGGTTATTGAAGGGCAGACACTAGACAGACACTAGACAGACCGGTTGGTTATTGAAGGGCAGACACTAGACAGACCGGTTGGTTATTGAAGGGCAGACACTAGACAGACACTAGACAGACCGGTTGGTTATTGAAGGGCAGACACTAGACAGACACTAGACAGACCGGTAGGTTATTGAAGGACAGACACTAGACAGACCGGTAGGTTATTGAAGAGCAGACACTAGACAGACCGGTAGGTTATTGAAGGACAGACACTAGACAGACCGGTAGGTTATTGAAGGGCAGACACTAGACAGACACTAGACAGACCGGTAGGTTATTGAAGGACAGACACTAGACAGACCGGTAGGTTATTGAAGGACAGACACTAGACAGACACTAGACAGACCGGTAGGTTATTGAAGGACAGACACTAGACAGACCGGTAGGTTATTGAAGGACAGACACTAGACAGACCGGTAGGTTATTGAAGGACAGACACTAGACAGACCGGTAGGTTATTGAAGGACAGACACTAGACAGACCGGTAGGTTATTGAAGGGCAGACACTAGACAGACCGGTAGGTTATTGAAGGGCAGACACTAGACAGACCGGTAGGTTATTGAAGGACAGACACTAGACAGACCGGTAGGTTATTGAAGGGCAGACACTAGACAGACCGGTAGGTTATTGAAGGGCAGACATTAGACAGACTGGTAGGTTATTGAAGGACAGACACTAGACAGACCGGTAGGTTATTGAAGGACAGACACTAGACAGACCGGTAGGTTATTGAAGGGCAGACACTAGACAGACCGGTAGGTTATTGAAGAACAGACACTAGACAGACCGGTAGGTTATTGAAGGGCAGACACTAGACAGACCGGAAGGTTATTGAAGGACAGACACTAGACAGACCGGTAGGTTATTGAAGGACCGACACTAGACAGACACTAGACAGACCGGTAGGTTATTGAAGGACAGACACTAGACAGACCGGTAGGTTATTGAAGAGCAGACACTAGACAGACCGGTAGGTTATTGAAGGACAGACACTAGACAGACACTAGACAGACCGGTAGGTTATTGAAGGGCAGACACTAGACAGACACTAGACAGACCGGTTGGTTATTGAAGGGCAGACACTAGACAGACCGGTAGGTTATTGAAGGGCAGACACTAGACAGACCGGTAGGTTATTGAAGGGCAGACACTAGACAGACACTAGACAGACCGGTTGGTTATTGAAGGGCAGACACTAGACAGACCGGTTGGTTATTGAAGGGCAGACACTAGACAGACACTAGACAGACCGGTAGGTTATTGAAGGGCAGACACTAGACAGACACTAGACAGACCGGTAGGTTATTGAAGGACAGACACTAGACAGACCGGTAGGTTATTGAAGGGCAGACACTAGACAGACCGGTAGGTTATTGAAGGCACAGACACTAGACAGACCGGTAGGTTATTGAAGGGCAGACACTAGACAGACACTAGACAGACCGGTAGGTTATTGAAGGACAGACACTAGACAGACCGGTAGGTTATTGAAGGACAGACACTAGACAGACCGGTAGGTTATTGAAGGACAGACACTAGACAGACACTAGACAGACCGGTAGGTTATTGAAGGGCAGACACTAGACAGACCGGTAGGTTATTGAAGGACAGACACTAGACAGACCGGTAGGTTATTGAAGAGCAGACACTAGACAGACCGGTAGGTTATTGAAGGACAGACACTAGACAGACCGGTAGGTTATTGAAGGACAGACACTAGACAGACCGGTAGGTTATTGAAGGACAGACACTAGACAGACCGGTAGGTTATTGAAGGACAGACACTAGACAGACCGGTAGGTTATTGAAGGGCAGACACTAGACAGACCGGTAGGTTATTGAAGGGCAGACACTAGACAGACCGGTAGGTTATTGAAGGACAGACACTAGACAGACCGGTAGGTTATTGAAGGACAGACACTAGACAGACCGGTAGGTTATTGAAGGACAGACACTAAACAGACCGGTAGGTTATTGAAGGGCAGACACTAGACAGACACTAGACAGACCGGTAGGTTATTGAAGGACAGACACTAGACAGACCAGTAGGTTATTGAAGGACAGACACTAGACAGACCGGTAGGTTATTGAAGGGCAGACACTAGACAGACACTAGACAGACCGGTTGGTTATTGAAGGGCAGACACTAGACAGACCGGTAGGTTATTGAAGGGCAGACACTAGACAGACCGGTAGGTTATTGAAGGGCAGACACTAGACAGACACTAGACAGACCGGTTGGTTATTGAAGGGCAGACACTAGACAGACCGGTTGGTTATTGAAGGGCAGACACTAGACAGACACTAGACAGACCGGTAGGTTATTGAAGGGCAGACACTAGACAGACACTAGACAGACCGGTAGGTTATTGAAGGACAGACACTAGACAGACCGGTAGGTTATTGAAGAGCAGACACTAGACAGACCGGTAGGTTATTGAAGGACAGACACTAGACAGACCGGTAGGTTATTGAAGGGCAGACACTAGACAGACACTAGACAGACCGGTAGGTTATTGAAGGACAGACACTAGACAGACCGGTAGGTTATTGAAGGACAGACACTAGACAGACCGGTAGGTTATTGAAGGACAGACACTAGACAGACCGGTAGGTTATTGAAGGACAGACACTAGACAGACCGGTAGGTTATTGAAGGGCAGACACTAGACAGACCGGTAGGTTATTGAAGGGCAGACACTAGACAGACCGGTAGGTTATTGAAGGACAGACACTAGACAGACCGGTAGGTTATTGAAGGGCAGACACTAGACAGACCGGTAGGTTATTGAAGGGCAGACATTAGACAGACTGGTAGGTTATTGAAGGACAGACACTAGACAGACCGGTAGGTTATTGAAGGGCAGACACTAGACAGACCGGTAGGTTATTGAAGGACAGACACTAGACAGACCGGTAGGTTATTGAAGGACAGACACTAGACAGACCGGTAGGTTATTGAAGGACAGACACTAGACAGACCGGTAGGTTATTGAAGAACAGACACTAGACAGACCGGTAGGTTATTGAAGGGCAGACACTAGACAGACCGGTAGGTTATTGAAGGACAGACACTAGACAGACCGGTAAGTTATTGAAGGACCGACACTAGACAGACACTAGACAGACCGGTAGGTTATTGAAGGACAGACACTAGACAGACCGGTAGGTTATTGAAGGACAGACACTAGACAGACCGGTAGGTTATTGAAGGGCAGACACTAGACAGACACTAGACAGACCGGTTGGTTATTGAAGGGCAGACACTAGACAGACCGGTAGGTTATTGAAGGGCAGACACTAGACAGACCGGTAGGTTATTGAAGGGCAGACACTAGACAGACACTAGACAGACCGGTTGGTTATTGAAGGGCAGACACTAGACAGACCGGTTGGTTATTGAAGGGCAGACACTAGACAGACACTAGACAGACCGGTAGGTTATTGAAGGGCAGACACTAGACAGACACTAGACAGACCGGTAGGTTATTGAAGGACAGACACTAGACAGACCGGTAGGTTATTGAAGGGCAGACACTAGACAGACCGGTAGGTTATTGAAGGACAGACACTAGACAGACCGGTAGGTTATTGAAGGGCAGACACTAGACAGACACTAGACAGACCGGTAGGTTATTGAAGGACAGACACTAGACAGACCGGTAGGTTATTGAAGGACAGACACTAGACAGACACTAGACAGACCGGTAGGTTATTGAAGGACAGACACTAGACAGACCGGTAGGTTATTGAAGGACAGACACTAGACAGACCGGTAGGTTATTGAAGGACAGACACTAGACAGACACTAGACAGACCGGTAGGTTATTGAAGGGCAGACACTAGACAGACCGGTAGGTTATTGAAGGACAGACACTAGACAGACCGGTAGGTTATTGAAGAGCAGACACTAGACAGACCGGTAGGTTATTGAAGGACAGACACTAGACAGACCGGTAGGTTATTGAAGGGCAGACACTAGACAGACACTAGACAGACCGGTAGGTTATTGAAGGACAGACACTAGACAGACCGGTAGGTTATTGAAGGACAGACACTAGACAGACCGGTAGGTTATTGAAGGACAGACACTAGACAGACCGGTAGGTTATTGAAGGACAGACACTAGACAGACCGGTAGGTTATTGAAGGGCAGACACTAGACAGACCGGTAGGTTATTGAAGGGCAGACACTAGACAGACCGGTAGGTTATTGAAGGACAGACACTAGACAGACCGGTAGGTTATTGAAGGGCAGACACTAGACAGACAGGTAGGTTATTGAAGGGCAGACATTAGACAGACCGGTAGGTTATTGAAGGACAGACACTAGACAGACCGGTAGGTTATTGAAGGGCAGACACTAGACAGACCGGTAGGTTATTGAAGGACAGACACTAGACAGACCGGTAGGTTATTGAAGAACAGACACTAGACAGACCGGTAGGTTATTGAAGGGCAGACACTAGACAGACCGGTAGGTTATTGAAGGACAGACACTAGACAGACCGGTAGGTTATTGAAGGACAGACACTAGACAGACACTAGACAGACCGGTAGGTTATTGAAGGACAGACACTAGACAGACCGGTAGGTTATTGAAGGGCAGACACTAGACAGACCGGTAGGTTATTGAAGGACAGACACTAGACAGACCGGTAGGTTATTGAAGGACAGACACTAGACAGACCGGTAGGTTATTGAAGGACAGACACTAGACAGACACTAGACAGACCGGTAGGTTATTGAAGGACAGACACTAGACAGACCGGTAGGTTATTGAAGGGCAGACACTAGACAGACACTAGACAGACCGGTAGGTTATTGAAGGGCAGACACTAGACAGACACTAGACAGACCGGTAGGTTATTGAAGGGCAGACACTAGACAGACCGGTAGGTTATTGAAGGGCAGACACTAGACAGACCGGTAGGTTATTGAAGGGCAGACACTAGACAGACCGGTTGGTTATTGAAGGACAGACACTAGACAGACCGGTAGGTTATTGAAGGACAGACACTAGACAGACCGGTTGGTTATTGAAGGGCAGACACTAGACAGACCGGTTGGTTATTGAAGGGCAGACACTAGACAGACCGGTTGGTTATTGAAGGGCAGACACTAGACAGACACTAGACAGACCGGTAGGTTATTGAAGGGCAGACACTAGACAGACACTAGACAGACCGGTAGGTTATTGAAGAGGAAACACTAGACAGACCGGTAGGTTATTGAAGGACAGACACTAGACAGACCGGTAGGTTATTGAAGGGCAGACACTAGACAGACACTAGACAGACCGGTAGGTTATTGAAGGGCAGACACTAGACAGACACTAGACAGACCGGTTGGTTATTGAAGGACAGACACTAGACAGACACTAGACAGACCGGTAGGTTATTGAAGGACAGACACTAGACAGACCGGTAGGTTATTGAAGGACAGACACTAGACAGACACTAGACAGACCGGTTGGTTATTGAAGGACAGACACTAGACAGACCGGTAGGTTATTGAAGGACAGACACTAGACAGACCGGTAGGTTATTGAAGGACAGACACTAGACAGACACTAGACAGACCGGTAGGTTATTGAAGGACAGACACTAGACAGACCGGTAGGTTATTGAAGGACAGACACTAGACAGACCGGTAGGTTATTGAAGGGCAGACACTAGACAGACCGGTAGGTTATTGAAGGACAGACACTAGACAGACCGGTAGGTTATTGAAGGACAGACACTAGACAGACACTAGACAGACCGGTAGGGTATTGAAGGACAGACACTAGACAGACCGGTAGGTTATTGAAGAACAGACACTAGACAGACACTAGACAGACCGGTAGGGTATTGAAGGACAGACACTAGACAGACCGGTAGGTTATTGAAGGACAGACACTAGACAGACCGGTAGGTTATTGAAGGGCAGACACTAGACAGACACTAGACAGACCGGTTGGTTATTGAAGGACAGACACTAGACAGACCGGTAGGTTATTGAAGGGCAGACACTAGACAGACCGGTTGGTTATTGAAGAGCAGACACTAGACAGACCGGTTGGTTATTGAAGAGCAGACACTAGACAGACCGGTTGGTTATTGAAGGGCAGACACTAGACAGACCGGTAGGTTATTGAAGGGCAGACACTAGACAGACCGGTAGGTTATTGAAGGACAGACACTAGACAGACCGGTAGGTTATTGAAGGGCAGACACTAGACAGACCGGTAGGTTATTGAAGGGCAGACACTAGACAGACCGGTAGGTTATTGAAGGGCAGACACTAGACAGACCGGTAGGTTATTGAAGGGCAGACACTAGACAGACCGGTAGGTTATTGAAGGGCAGACACTAGACAGACCGGTAGGTTATTGAAGGGCAGACACTAGACAGACCGGTTGGTTATTGAAGGGCAGACACTAGACAGACCGGTAGGTTATTGAAGGGCAGACACTAGACAGACCGGTAGGTTATTGAAGGGCAGACACTAGACAGACACTAGACAGACCGGTAGGTTATTGAAGGGCAGACACTAGACAGACTGGTTGGTTATTGAAGGGCAGACACTAGACAGACCGGTTGGTTATTGAAGGGCAGACACTAGACAGACCGGTAGGTTATTGAAGGACAGACACTAGACAGACCTGTAGGTTATTGAAGGACAGACACGAGACAGACCGGTAGGTTATTGAAGGGCAGACACTAGACAGACCGGTTGGTTATTGAAGGACAGACACTAGACAGACCGGTAGGTTATTGAAGGGCAGACACTAGACAGACCGGTAGGTTATTGAAGGGCAGACACTAGACAGACCGGTAGGTTATTGAAGGGCAGACACTAGACAGACCGGTAGGTTATTGAAGCTCAGACACTAGACAGACCGGTAGGTTATTGAAGCTCAGACACTAGACAGGTTGGCTGATATTTGGGGAGACCTCTTCTACGATATGCTACTCTAAAAAAAATCTTGATATACAATATAATTGTTTTGCACCGTTAATGACTAAATCATTCCAGACTGAGTTAAATCATATCCAGACTGAGTTAAATCATTCCAGACTTTAATTATTTTGCTTATTTATGATATAATAGTTGCCTTCTCATTTAAGTAATCTTCGTAAGGTGAATAAACCAGGCTTAGCCTAGTGAATTAATTTCATTCGACATTGATACAGCCTAAAACTGATAAACTGCATCCTTTTTGGATTTGTAAAGTTCAAATAAGTATATTTTTGTAATTCATGGTATATCATCTTGCACATCACCATATCATCATTGTCAAATATCACGATATTCTATTTAATCATATCGGCCCAACCCTTACAGACCAGTGCCATGGCTGCTGATACCACGATCCGAAGATACCAGGATGATGACAAGGAGACCGTGAAGGAGATCTTCACCATGGGGATGAGCGAGCACGTCCCTTCCTCCTTCATGCACCTCCTCAAACAGCCCCTGACCCAGATGATCCTGATGGTCACGTTCTGCGCCCTGCTGGCCAGCTCCAGGTCCGTCCTGCTGCCTGTAGTAGGGGTCACTCTCCTCCTGGCCGGGGCCAAGCAGCTGGTGGGCTACGTCTTCAACAGCTACATCGACACCTCCCTGAGGAAGGACCTCGACCACATCCAGGAGACCTACCTGGAGAACAAGGACTCATGTTTCTGGGTGGCTGAGAGCGACGACCGGGTGGTGGCAACGGTGGCCTGCCTGCCTGCGGAGAGAGAACCGGGCTGCATGGAGCTGAAGAGGTTGTCTGTACGTCGGACACACCGGGGGATGGGTATCGCTAAGGCCCTCAGTAGGACAGTGGCAGACTTCAGCAGGGAGAGAGGCTTCCCTGCGGTCGTTCTCTACACGTCTGTAGTGCAGACTGATGCACAGAGGCTGTATGAGAACTTAGGCTACACACGGGTCAGAGAGTTCGTCATCCCTGAGCCCATCGCCAAAATCACCAACTTTACCTTGATAGAGTACAGACTGGACTTACTGCAGGGGGGGAAATAGAAGGACTTACTGCAAGGGGGGGGAATAGGAAGAGGACTGGACTTACTGCAGGGGGGGGAATAGGAAGAGGACTGGACTTACTGCAGGGGGGGGAATAGGAAGAGGACTGGACTTACTGCAGGGGGGGAATAGGAGGAGGACTGGTCTTACTGCAGGGGGGAATAGGAGGAGGACTGGACTTACTGCAGGGGGGGGAATAGGAAGAGGACTGGACTTACTGCAGGGGGGAATAGGAGGAGGACTGGACTTACTGCAGGGGGGGAAATAGGAAGAGGACTGGACTTACTGCAGGGGGGGAATAGGAGGAGGACTGGACTTACTGCAGGGGGAATAGGAGGAGGACTGGACTTACTGCAGGGGGGAATAGGAGGAGGACTGGACTTACTGCAGGGGAGAAATAGGAAGAGGACTGGACTTACTGCAGGGGAATAGGAGGAGGACTGTACTTACTGCAGGGGGAAATAGGAAGAGGACTGGACTTACTGCAGGGGGAATAGGAGGAGGACTGGACTTACTGCAGGGGGGGAAATAGGAAGAGGACTGGACTTACTGCAGGGGGGGAATATGAGGAGGACTGGGTTTACTGCAGGGGGGGAAATAGGAGGAGGACTGGACTTACTGCAGGGGGGAAATAGGAGGAGGACTGGACTTACTGCAGGGGGGGAAATAGGAGGAGGACTGGACTTACTGCAGGGGCGGAATATGAGGAGGACTGGGTTTACTGCAGGGGGGGAAATAGGAAGAGGACTGGACTTACTGCAGGGGGGAAATAGGAGGAGGACTGGACTTACTGCAGGGGGGGAAATAGGAGGAAGACTGGACTTACTGCAGGGGAATAGGAGGAGGACTGGGTTTACTGCAGGGGGGGAAATAGGAGGAGGACTGGACTTACTGCAGGGGAATAGGAGGTGGACTGGACTTACTGCAGGGGGGGAAATGGGAGGAAGACTGGACTTACTGCAGGGGGTGAAATAGGAGGAGGACTGTACTTACTGCAGGGGGAAATAGGAAGAGGACTGGACTTACTGCAGGGGGAATAGGAGGAGGACTGGACTTACTGCAGGGGGGGAAATAGGAAGAGGACTGGACTTACTGCAGGGGGGGAATAGGAGGAGGACTGGTCTTACTGCAGGGGGGAATAGGAGGAGGACTGGACTTACTGCAGGGGGGGGAATAGGAAGAGGACTGGACTTACTGCAGGGGGGAATAGGAGGAGGACTGGACTTACTGCAGGGGGGGAAATAGGAAGAGGACTGGACTTACTGCAGGGGGGGAATAGGAGGAGGACTGGACTTACTGCAGGGGGGGAATAGGAGGAGGACTGGACTTACTGCAGGGGGGAATAGGAGGAGGACTGGACTTACTGCAGGGGAGAAATAGGAAGAGGACTGGACTTACTGCAGGGGAATAGGAGGAGGACTGTACTTACTGCAGGGGGAAATAGGAAGAGGACTGGACTTACTGCAGGGGGAATAGGAGGAGGACTGGACTTACTGCAGGGGGGGAAATAGGAAGAGGACTGGACTTACTGCAGGGGGGGAATATGAGGAGGACTGGGTTTACTGCAGGGGGGGAAATAGGAGGAGGACTGGACTTACTGCAGGGGGGAAATAGGAGGAGGACTGGACTTACTGCAGGGGGGGAAATAGGAGGAGGACTGGACTTACTGCAGGGGCGGAATATGAGGAGGACTGGGTTTACTGCAGGGGGGGAAATAGGAAGAGGACTGGACTTACTGCAGGGGGGAAATAGGAGGAGGACTGGACTTACTGCAGGGGGGGAAATAGGAGGAGGACTGGACTTACTGCAGGGGAATAGGAGGAGGACTGGGTTTACTGCAGGGGGGGAAATAGGAGGAGGACTGGACTTACTGCAGGGGAATAGGAGGAGGACTGGACTTACTGCAGGGGGGGAAATGGGAGGAAGACTGGACTTACTGCAGGGGGTGAAATAGGAGGAAGACTGGACTTACTGCAGGGGAATAGGAGGAGGACTGGACTTACTGCAAGGGGAATAGGAGGAGGACTGGACTTACTGCTGGGGGGAAATAGGAAGAGGACTGGACTTACTGCAGGGGGGGAATAGGAGGAGGACTGGACTTACTGCAGGGGGGGAAATAGGAAGAGGACTGGACTTACTGCAGGGGGGAATAGGAGGAGGACTGGACTTACTGCAGGGGGGGAAATAGGAAGAGGACTGGACTTACTGCAGGGGGGGAATAGGAGGAGGACTGGACTTACTGCAGGGGGGAATAGGAGGAGGACTGGGTTTACTGCAGGGGGGGAATAGGAGGAGGACTGGACTTACTGCAGCGGGGAATAGGAGGAGGACTTACTGCAGGGGGGAATAGGAGGAGGACTGGACAGGATTTTAATCCATGACGGCGTTTTGTGTTACTAATGGTTTTCTTTGAGACTGTGGTCCCAGCTCTCTTCAGGTCATTGACCAGGTCCTGCCGTGTAGTTCTGGGCTGATCCCTCACCTTCCTCATGATCATTGATTCCCCACGAGGTGAGATCTTGCATGGAGCCCCAGACCGAGGGTGATTGACCGTCATCTTGAACTTCTTCCATTTTCTAATAATTGCGCCAACAGTTGTTGCCTTCTCACCAAGCTGCTTGCCTATTGTCCTGTAGCCCATCCCAGCCTTGTGCAGGTCTACAATTTTATCCCTGATGTCCTTACACAGCTCTCTGGTCTTGGCCATTGTGGAGAGGTTGGAGTCTGTTTGATTGAGTGTGTGGACAGGTGTCTTTTTATACAGGTAACGAGTTCAAACAGGTGCAGTTAATACAGGTAATGAGTGGAGAACAGGAGGGCTTCTTAAAGAAAAACTAACAGGTCTGTGAGAGCTGGAATTCTTACTGGTTGGTAGGTGATCAAATACTTATGTCATGCAATAAAATGCAAATTAATTACTAAAAAATCATACAATGTGATTTTCTGGATTTTTGTTTTAGATTCCGTCTCTCACAGTTGAAGTGTACCTATGATAAAAATTACAGACCTCTACATGCTTTGTAAGTAGGAAAACCTGCAAAATCGGCAGTGTATCAAATACTTGTTCTCCCCACTGTATGTTATTTAAGAATGATTTGTCTTAATTGTTTTCATTGACGTGTATGTTTTTTTAAAATGAAGGACATTGAACCATTGTTTTTATTAATTCATACTGTTTGTAAACAACAGCTTCGGCCCTCTTAGGGTCTATTTGACCCTCTTATTATATCAAACCTCTCAGACTAGAAACTATGATTAGAAACGATCATTAGAAACTATGGCCAACTATGATAATAAACTATGAACAACTATCAAGCTATGTCTGTCTGTGAGTGATGATCTATTATTTCATTGTGTAATTTCACTCAATGTATACCATTTCACTCAATGTATACCAAAGTAGCAAATATTTAACAACATTTCAATGTTTTGTATTGCAACAGTTATGAAAGATAATGACATCCAATTTCTAGGGAATTATTAATATAATGTGTTTTACATAGTGTGCATCTGTGATAACTTTATGTACCTGATCCTCTCTCTCTCGCTCTCTCGCTCAGGCTATGAAAAAGACATGACATGGTTATTAGACATGACACTCCTGGTTATTATATGACCCTGATGGTCATCTACGCAGGTTGGAACATTTTGAATATGTACTCTTAAATGTCCGCTCAGCACAGCCCTCGGAGGGCATGGTTCCTCTCTAGTTTTAATGCTAAATTGATGACCTCTAGGGAGTGTTTCCCAGAGGCTTTGGCATTGATGGGTCTTAGATGTTTAGACTGAGTCTCTCTATAACCCCTTGTGACAACTGCTGATGCTAAAAGAGGTTATAAGAAATACATTTGGTTGATTGACAGATTTTGTATTATAAAAAATAATATAACAATATTATTATTATCATTATTATTATGTTACAGGTGAGATATACCCAGAAATGTCAATGTCATGTCAAGTGCTCAAATCTGTACATCAGCCCCAGATAATCACGTACAGTAACTCCAACTTACAAGAATGTGTTTACAAGACAGTGATGAAAACAGTTTATATGAGCCTTATTCAGACATAGAATTATATACACTGCTCAAAAAAATAAAGGGAACACTAAAATAACACATCCTAGATCTGAATGAATTAAATATTCTTATTAAATACTTTTTTCTTTACATAGTTGAATGTGCTGACAACAAAATCACACAAAAATTATCAATGGAAATCAAATGTATCAACCCATGGAGGTCTGGATTTGGAGTCACACTCAAAATTAAAGTGGAAAACCACACTACAGGCTGATCCAACTTTGATGTAATGTCCTTAAAACAAGTCAAAATGAGGCTCAGTAGTGTGTGTGGCCTCCACGTGCCTGTATGACCTCCCTACAACGCCTGGGCATGCTCCTGATGAGGTGGCGGATGGTCTCCTGAGGGATCTCGTCCCAGACCTTGACTAAAGCATCCGCCAACTCCTGGACAGTCTGTGGTGCAACGTGGCTTTGGTAGATGGAGCGAGACATGATGTCCCAGATGTGCTCAATTGGATTCAGGTCTGGGGAACGGGCAGGCCAGTCCATAGCATCAATGCCTTCCTCTTGCAGGAACTGCTGACACACTCCAGCCACATGAGGTCTAGCATTGTCTTGCATTAGGAGGAACCCAGGGCCAACCGCACCAGCATATGGTCTCACAAGGGGTCTGAGGATCTCATCTCGGTACCTAATGGCAGTCAGGCTACCTCTGGCGAGCACATGGAGGGCTGTGCGGCCCCCCCAAAGAAATGCCACCCCACACCATGACTGACCCACCGCCAAACCGGTCATGCTGGAGGATGTTGCAGGCAGCAGAACGTTCTCCACGGCGTCTCCAGACTCTGTCACGTCTGTCACGTGCTCAGTGTGAACCTGCTTTCATCTGTGAAGAGCACAGGGCACCAGTGGCGAATTTGCCAATCTTGGTGTTCTCTGGCAAATGCCAAACGTCCTGCACGGTGTTGGGCTGTAAGCACAACCCCCACCTGTGGACGTCGGGCCCTCATACCACCCTCATGGAGTCTGTTTCTGACCGTTTGAGCAGACACATGCACATTTGTGGCCTGCTGGAGGTCATTTTGCAGGGCTCTGGCAGTGCTCCTCCTGATCCTCCTTGCACAAAGGCGGAGGTAGCGGTCCTGCTGCTGGGTTGTTGCCCTCCTACGGCCTCCTCCACGTCTCCTGATGTACTGGCCTGTCTCCTGGTAGCGCCTTCATGCTCTGGACACTACGCTGACAGACACAGCAAACCTTCTTGCCACAGCTCGCATTGATGTGCCATCCTGGATGAGCTGCACTACCTGAGCCACTTATGTGGGTTGTAGACTCCGTCTCATGCTACCACTAGAGTGAAAGCACCGCCAGCATTCAAAAGTGACCAAAACATCAGCCAGGAAGCATAGGAACTGAGAAGTGGTCTGTGGTCACCACCTGCAGAACCACTCCTTTATTGGGGGTGTCTTGCTAATTGCCTATAATTTCCACCTGTTGTCTATTCCATTTGCACAACAGCATGTGAAATTTATTGTCAATCAGTGTTGCTTCCTAAGTGGACAGTTTGATTTCACAGAAGTGTGATTGACTTGGAGTTACATTGTGTTGTTTGTGTTCCCTTTATTTTTTTGAGCAGTGTATATATTTTGATACCCTTACCCATTCAAATGTGTTGTTACAAAATCACTTCTCGTTGTGTTCATTTCAAGGTTTCACAAACATAAAACAACTATCTAGTTATTGTTTCCCGGACTAACACACTGTTGAGTTTCCTATCTACTAAAGAACAGTCATTAAGACAAAACACAAAAAAATGTAATATAATTTGTATACATGTCATTCTATACTGAAAACAGGTACATCCTGAAAGATTTTGTTGTTGATGTGATATCACATGTTTTGTTCATGTCTCAATTTAGGATAATACTGTTTATTTTAATTTTATTTTAAATTGTAATATTTATGTTGTCTCATACCATGCTAATACACTACCAAGCAATGCAAACAGATGTGGAATTAACCCCCAAAACAGTTGTGTGTCTTTTTGGGATCAAGAATACTAATAGGCTTGATCAGATCCTCTTCCCTATTATGACATCATAATAATGCACAGCCATATGCAAATCCATAAAACTCCACCAATAAAACATTGAACACCTTAACATGACTACTGGCAATGTCATTATTTTCGTCACCGTCCATCAACGGTTGAATTGCGTTCTGTTTCTTTGTACATGCACCGAGCTTCCAATGGCTGGAGCCAAACAACGTGGTAAAGGAAAAAAGACACAAATAAAACATAAATGAAAAGATGTGGTCAAAGTGAAGCTGTGCTGTTTTTGTTGTTGTTACAACAACCAGGTCTTCCCAACATTTGCCATAACTAGTAAGCCTTACATCCTGAATGTATAGGGGCTACCAAATATGCACCTGGGCCCACATTGGAGGGGTGGGAACACATGCCCTTCTAAGTAATTGAGCCGAGAACATAATTGCTATATTGTAATTAAAATCATTGACCCATAAGAGAACACATGACCAAAGCAAGGTATGACCCATATGGAATTAAAACAACATTATTATTAAAACGAAATATAATCTAATAAACAAATGTTTGCATAACCAAAGACATGAAAATGTTTACATGTATAATATATAAAGACAACTGGAAAAAAACGAGCTCTGCATTTAATTTTTTTGGAACGGTCATCCGACTCGGAATTCCAACTCGGGAACTCGGGCCTCTTTCTACGTCCTACTTTCCGACGATCACTGACGTCATATTAGAGCTAGTTTTTTCCCTGAGTTTCCAGTTGTATTGAAAGCACCGTAATAATCTCATCATGTAGGCTATACGTGCGCCCTTGACAACAGTGCGCAGATAGAGATGTTGGCTAGAGCGCATGAGCAGTTGTGGAAACTCAATTGTCATACTTGAATAAAAGTAAAGATACCTTAATAGAAAATGACTCAAGTAAAAATGAAAGTCACCCAGTAAAATACTACTTGAGTAAAAGTCTAAAAGTATTTGGTTTAAAATAAACTTAATTATCAAAAGTGAAAGTAAAAGTATGACTAATTTCAAACTCCTTATATTAAGCAAACCAGATGGCATAATTGTCTTTTTTATTTTTATTTACGGATAGCCAGGGTCACACTCCAACACTCAGACATCATTTAAAAACAAAGCATTTTTGTTTAGTGATTCTGATCAGAGGCAGTAGGGACGACCAGGGATGTTCACTTGATAAAAGTGTCGAATTGAACCATTTTCTGTCCTGCTAAGCATTCAAAATGTAACGACTACTTTTGGGTGTCAGGGAAAATGTATGGAATTAAAAGTGCAGAATTTTCTTTAAGAATATAGTGGAGTAAAAGTTGTCAATAATATAAATTGTAAAGTAAAGAACAGATATCCCCAAAGAACTACTTAAGTAGTCATTTAAAGTATTTTTACTTAAGTACTTTACACCACTGTGCACTTGCCAATACTAGAGTGGACCTGTGAGTAGAGAAATGAACATGTTTACTTGTTTTGTTTAATATTAACAACTATACTTAACAAATAGTACACGGATGGTTTCCTCTCCAGATCCTAGTCTGGGTATTGTCAAGGACATGGTGTTTACTCGAGATAGAGATAGCTTGAGCTGACAATTGATTTATGCCATAGAATGAGTTGGTGTTCCTGTATTGTGACGTACCCAGGGACGAGATAAGAGCCTCGTCTTGGGGGTCATATCCTGATTGGTGATTATTGACCTTGTCTCTCCTCTTTATTGATTAGAATTTCCACGACATCCCAGAGTGGGTACACTCGCTATATAACAAAACATTTTTTTGTGAGAAAATCATCATTAGAGTTTAAAATGCGATGAAAACCTATTTAACTTGTATTTTTTTTATTCGGTACATTGTAATTTAACCACAAAAGGTATTTATATGGGCACTATGTCATCACACACAGCCTTTTATCTGCAACAAGTTAATTTGATGGAAACACATCTCTTGGGGGAACATGAGCATTTTTAAAAATGAGGATTTTCGAACATGAGCATGAAAATTGGTCGCCAGTTGAATGGAAACGGAGCTATAGAAACCATTTATTTGCAACTCTTTAATTGTCTGCCATTTTGGAAACAGAAGTAACCGCAGATGAATGAATTGGGTAGCCTAGTGGTTAGAGTGTTGGGTTAGTAACTGAAAGGTTGCTGGATCAAATCCCGGAACTGACAAAGTAAAAATCTGTTGTTTTACCCCTGAACAAGGCAGTTAACCCACTATTCCTAAGCTGTCATTGTAAATAACTATTTGTTCAAAATTGACTTGCCTAGTTAAATAAAAGGTAAATTATGTTTCTTCCTCTCTGGCTGGTTGCCACAACGTTCAAATTGTCTATATTGTAAAAATGTATGAATGTAAGGTTAGGCATAAGGTTAGCAGTGTGGTCAAGGTCAGGTTAAACATCACATTTTAAGAAGATCAATTCTATAACTAGGCGAGGGGGGGTTATGACTTTGTGGCTGTGGTAACCAGTGACGACGAGGCTAGTTTCGATTCTCCTCAGAGCGGTGGAGAAGTGAACACGTATGGAGGTCGCTAGTTCGCTACGCAGGACTGTGTGGGCGTCATGTTAAATGCTCGATGAGTCATGCCAACGCGGAACAGAGCAACAAGGAAGACGTTGAGTTTCTAAAGGAGTCATTTTCTGTCTAATCAACCACCACAAATTAATCAAATCAAATGTCTCACTTTAGAAAGAGAGATTGGAAACCAGGTAAGATTGAGATGAGCTAACGTTAGCTTGAAATTGTCAGTTTCGTCGCGTAACCAAGGAAAGGTAGCTAGCCAAATAACACCAACGTTAGCTAGCTAACGTTAGCCACCACTGAATTTGAGGTAACCTTATAAAGTTAACAGGAGCTGAAGTTTGTTTTCTTCATCTTGTGCACTAGCGTGTAGGAGCAGGTGGCTCTAGGACGAGGTGGTAACACATGTAAACACCAACCACGCACGTTAATAGGAAATTGTTGTAATTCTGAACATAATTAGCTAGCTATGCCATTAACGTTAGTTGTCAAAGATGCGCACATAGACATGTGGTAACATTCCCTGAAGTCTCTGATCATATTTTCTCTTCACATCATCAGATCATGTCATCATGCAGGAGAATCCACACATTTTGCGTACCCACGTGAGTAGTGTGTGTGTGTGTGTGTGTGTGTGTGTGAGAGAGAGAGGGAGTGAGAGAGGGAGTGATGAATGACAGATCAGGTTCATGTTTGCCTTCTGCCCTAGATAGGTGCTACCTTATATAGTTAAGTTAGCTGTATAGCCTCATGGTTCCCAGCTACTGTATATAGTTAGCTGTATAGCCTTATGGTTCCCAGCTACTGTATATTGTTAGCTATATAGCCTCATGGTTCCCAGCTACTGTATATTGTTAGCTATATAGCCTCATGGTTCCCAGCTACTGTATATTGTTAGCTATATAGCATCATGGTTCCCAGCTACTGTATATAGTTAGCTATATAGCCCCATGGTTCCCAGCTACTGTATATAGTTCGCTGTATAGCCTCATGGTTCCCAGCTACTGTATATAGTTAGCTGTATAGCCTCATGGTTCCCAGCTACTGTATATTGTTAGCTATATAGCATCATGGTTCCCAGCTACTGTATATAGTTAGCTATATAGCCCCATGGTTCCCAGCTACTGTATATAGTTCGCTGTATAGCCTCATGGTTCCCAGCTACTGTATATAGTTAGCTGTATAGCCTCATGGTTCCCAGCTACTGTATATTGTTAGCTATATAGCCCCATGGTTCCCAGCTACTGTATATAGTTCGCTGTATAGCCTCATGGTTCCCAGCTACTGTATATAGTTCGCTGTATAGCCTCATGGTTCCCAGCTACTGTATATAGTTAGCTATATAGCCTCATGGTTCCCAGCTACTGTATATAGTTAGCTGTATAGCCTCATGGTTCCCAGCTACTGTATATAGTTAGCTGTATAGCCTCATGGTTCCCAGCTACTGTATATAGTTAGCTGTATAGCCTCATGGTTCCCAGCTACTGTGGCCAAAATCTACTTTAATCTCTCTCACCGACAGGAAGCTATGGTGGATCTGATACATGGACGAGCCACTAAACACACCTTTATGGATGCCTTTAACTATGGCCTGTTAGGTAAGAACATACAGTTCTGAGTTGTACTCTGTTCCCTATAAATGCCAGATTGGTAATAAATACTGTTTAGTTAGTACATTTTTGTTAAGAAATCTTTGAATGATTCAAGTCATATGCTGTATGATAGCAAGGTCATGTTCAGGTCAACTCAGCGTCTGTGTCCAAAATGGCACCCTATTCTCTATGTAGTGCACTACTTTAGACAAGAGCCATATGTACCCTCCAAACTCGTCATCAAGCTCGAGACCCTGGGTCTCGACCCCGCCCTGTGCAACTGGGTCCTGGACTTCCTGACGGGCCGCCCCCAGGTGGTGAGGGTAGGTAACAACATCTCCACCCCGCTGATCCTCAACACTGGGGCCCCACAAGGGTGCGTTCTGAGCCCTCTCCTGTACTCCCTGTTCACCCACGACTGCGTGGCCATGCACGCCTCCAACTCAATCATCAAGTTTGCGGATGACACTACAGTGGTAGGCTTGATTACCAACAACGACGAGACGGCCTACAGGGAGGAGGTGAGGGCCCTCGGAGTGTGGTGTCAGGAAAATAACCTCACACTCAACGTCAACAAAACAAAGGAGATGATTGTGGACTTCAGGAAACAGCAGAGGGAGCACCCCCATATCCACATCGACGGGTCAGTAGTGGAGAAGGTGGAAAGTTTTAAGTTCCTCGGTGTACACATCACGGACAAACTGAATTGGTCCACCCACACCCATATTCTTTATCCCTTTACACTTGTGTGTGTGTGTAAGGTAGTAGTTGTGGAATTGTTAGGTTAGATTACTGTTGGTTATTACTGCATTGTCGGAACTAGAAGCACAAGCATTTCGCTACACTCGCATTAACATCTGCTAACCATGTGTATGTGACTAATAAAATTTGATTTGATTTGATTTGATATGGACCCTGGTCCCCTATGTAGTGCACTACTTTAGACAAGAGCCATATGGACCCTGGTCCCCTATGTAGTGCACTACTTTAGACAAGAGCCATATGGACCCTGGTCCCCTATGTTGTGCACTACTTTAGACATGAGCCATATGGACCCTGGTCCCCTATGTAGTGCACTACATTGGGAATGGTGTTATTTGGAATGTAGACCTAATGAAGAGCCAGGTGAGGGACCTACATACCTGGGCTTGTCTGCCTTGTAAAGATGTAGACCTAATGAAAGGCCAGGTGAGGGACCATGTAAAGATGTAGACCTAATGAAAGGCCAGGTGAGGGACTTTCATACCTGGGCTTGTCTGCCTTGTAAAGATGTAGACCTAATGAAAGGCCAGGTGAGGGACCTACATACCTGGGCTTGTCTGCCTTGTAAAGATGTAGACCTAATGAAAGGCCAGGTGAGGGACCTACATACCTGGGCTTGTCTGCCTTGTAAAGATGTAGACCTAATGAAAGGCCAGGTGAGGGACCTTGTAAAGATGTAGACCTAATGAAAGGCCAGGTGAGGGACCTTGTAAAGATGTAGACCTAATGAAGAGCCAGGTAAGGGACCTTGTAAAGATGTAGACCTAATGAAGAGCCAGGTTGAGGGACCTTGTAAAGATGTAGACCTAATGAAGAGCCAGGTGAGGGACCTTGTAAAGATGTAGACCTAATGAAAGGCCAGGTGAGGGACCTTGTAAAGATGTAGACCTAATGAAGAGCCAGGTGAGGGACCTTGTAAAGATGTAGACCTAATGTGAATTGTCATTACACGGTACTATTTATTGTTTTAGTTCAGCACTTCCCAATCCTGGTCCCGGGGACTGCAATTAGTACACATTCTAGTTTTTTTGCTAGCTCTACACAGCTGACTGAAATCATCCAAGCTTGAGGATGTTGATTGTTTGAATCCCCTGTATAGTGCTACTGAGGACAAACATGTGCACTCCTTTGTGTTCCCAGGGCCAGGACTGGGAAAGACTGCTTTAGTTCATCAACAGATATGAATTATTGCTGTCCATTGCCATTTAATTCACCCCATATTTGATTTTCCAGGTCTTGATATTGTCAACCCCTTCGTGGGTGACTATATTGACGATGAATACGACGATGACGTCGACTATTATGATGACAAAAAACACAAAGATAAAAAAGCCTATTGCGGTTTTACACACAATTTTTTAGGGCATAGTATCTCAAAGCTACCCTTAACCCCCCATCCATGTATAAGACAACTCACTCCTGAGGTAAGATGCCAAACAACTATTTCAGTTAATCACATCATTTTGTGTTACATTCAACATAGAGGATGTTTTACTGAGAATAACGTTCCTTTTTAGGAGGCTGAAAAAAACGCCAGGGAACTTATAGAAGAAGAGGACAAACTAAAAGAAAAAGCAGAAAAGAAAAGACTTAAAAAGAAGGTTAGTCTGTGGTGTCTGCTGTGGTGTCTGTCTGTGGTGTCTGTCTGTAGTGTCTGTCTGTGGTGTCTGTCTGTAGTGTCTGTCTGTAGTGTCTGTCTGTCTGTAGTGTCTGTCTGTAGTGTCTGTCTGTAGTGTCTGTCTGTCTGTAGTGTCTGTCTGTAGTGTCTGTCTGTCTGTAGTGTCTGTCTGTAGTGTCTGTCTGTAGTGTCTCTGTCTAGTGTCTGTCTGTCTGTAGTGTCTGTCTAGTGTCTGTCTGTCTGTAGTGTCTGGTGTCTCTGTCTAGTGTCTGTCTGTCTGTAGTGTCTAGTGTCTCTGTCTGTAGTGTCTGTCTGTTGTAGGGATTAATATTTTCCTGAAAATCTACCAAAATCTATCTATCTGGTCACTATGCCAGGGTTCTCTCCAGATCTGGTCACTATGCCAGGGTTCTCTCCAGATCTGGTCACTATGCCAGGGTTCTCTCCAGATCTGGTCACTATGCCAGGGTTCTCTCCAGATCTGGTCACTATGCCAGGGTTCTCCCCAGATCTGGTCACTATGCCAGGGTTCTCCCCAGATCTGGTCACTATGCCAGGGTTCTATGCAGATCTGGTCACTATGCCAGGGTTCTCTCCAGATCTGGTCACTATGCCAGGGTTCTCTCCAGATCTGGTCACTATGCCAGGGTTCTCTCCAGATCTGGTCACTATGCCAGGGTTCTCTCCAGATCTGGTGACTATGCCAGGGTTCTCTCCAGATCTGGTCACTATGCCAGGGTTCTCTCCAGATCTGGTCACTATGCCAGGGTTCTCTCCAGATCTGGTGACTATGCCAGGGTTCTCTCCAGATCTGGTCACTATGCCAGGGTTCTCCCAAGATTGGGTCACTATACCAGGGTTGTCTCCAGATCTGGTCACTATACCAGGGTTCTCCCCAAATAAGAGGGGTGCTGTGTCACCTTGTTGGCTTGGCTGTGCCACTATGTAAAGATTTCACAGCAAATTAAACTGATATTTAGTAATGATAGTTACTATCTTTGATCCTGAACACAGCATGCTCAGGATGCTGTCGGGTACACCTTGGGGTTATAATAGTTTGATGTATTATAATAATTGATTATGCATATGTTGTATTAATAGAAGGGGAGGGGTTATAAATGGCAGGGTCCTGGACTACAGATTAACAATATGTCTATGTATTATAAGGTTTAATGTTGTTCCACAGTTATTTTCTAGTCTCTGCCTCTTATGAAGAAAACGGTCTGAGAGAGGTGTGACTGTGAGACAGAACTCTGCAGGGGAGTGGAAGAGATAAGAGACTAGTCAGACATTCCACTGTAAATCAACTTGGGGAGTGGACATTTACTGCTGAGCCTTTAGATAACACTGAAACTCTCGTGGGATGCAAGTGTCCCTGCCTGTCGTGTCTGTCTGTCTGTCCCGCCTGTCGTGGGATGCAAGTGTCCCTGCCTGTAGTGTCTGTCTGTCTGTCCCGCCTGTCGTGGGATGCAAGTGTCCCTGCCTGTAGTGTCTGTCTGTCTGTCCCGCCTGTCGTGGGATGCAAGTGTCCCTGCCTGTAGTGTCTGTCTGTCTCGCCTGTCGTGGGATGCAAGTGTCCCTGCCTGTAGTGTCTGTCTGTCCCGCCTGTCGTGGGATGCAAGTGTCCCTGCCTGTCGTGTCTGTCTGTCTCGCCTGTCGTGGGATGCAAGTGTCCCTGCCTGTAGTGTCTGTCTGTCCCGCCTGTCGTGGGATGCAAGTGTCCCTGCCTGTAGTGTCTGTCTGTCCCGCCTGTCGTGGGATGCAAGTGTCCCTGCCTGTAGTGTCTGTCTGTCCCACCTGTCGTGGGATGCAAGTGTCCCTGCCTGTAGTGTCTGTCTGTCCCGCCTGTCGTGGGATGCAAGTGTCCCTGCCTGTAGTGTCTGTCTGTCCCGCCTGTCGTGGGATGCAAGTGTCCCTGCCTGTAGTGTCTGTCTGTCCCGCCTGTCGTGGGATGCAAGGGGTCTTCACCCTCCAGAGAACCACCTGTTATTCTCATGCAGGTATTTCTCTCTGTTCTCACCCCCCACAGCGACAGAAGGAGAGGAAACGTGCAGGCAAAGATAAGGAGGCTGTAAGTATGTTTCTGTTCCAATTTCACTATACTGCACCCCACTAGTGGAGAGTCTTCAACATCTCAAGACATCAGTCAGGAAGTTAAAGCTTGGTTGCAAATGGGTCTTCCAAATGAACAATGACCCCAAGCATACTTCCAAAGTTTTGGCAAAATGGCTTAAGGACAACAAAGTCAAGGTATTGTAGTGGCCATCACAAAGCCCTGACCTCAATCGTATAGAACATTTGTGGGCAGAACTGAAAAAGCGTGTGCGTGCAAGGAGGCCTACAAACCTGACTCAGTTACACCAGCTCTGTCAGGAGAAATGGGACAAAATTCACCCAACTTATTGTGGGAAGCTTGTGGAAGGCTACCCGAAACGTTTGACCCAAGTTAAACTATTTAAAGGCAATGCTACCAAATACTAATTGAGTGTATGTAAACTTCTGACCCACTGGGAATGTGATGAAAGAAATAAAAGCTGAAATGAATAATTCTCTACTATTATTCTGACATTTCACATTCTTAAAATAAAGTGGTGATCCTACCTGACCTAAGACAGGGAATTTTTACCAAGATTAAATGTCAGGAATTGTGGAAAAACTGAGTTTAAATGTTTTTGGCTAAGGTGTATGTAAGCTTCCGACTTCAACTGTATTTATCTTATCTACATAAGCATTCAGACCCTTTGCTATGAGACTCGAGATTGAGCTCAGGTGCATCCTGATTCCATTGATCGTCCTTGATGTTTCTACAACTTGATTGGAGTCCACCTGTGGTAAATTCAATTGATTGGACATGATTTGGAAAGGCACACACCTGTCTATATAAGGTTGTTGACAGGACATATCAGCGCAAAAACAAAGCCGTGAGGTCGAAAGAATTGTGGATTGTGCCGAGGCACAGATCTGGGGAAGAGTACCAAAAAATGTCTGCACCATTTGAAGGTCCCCAAGAAAACAGTGGCCTCCATCATTCTTAAATGGAAGAAGTTTGGAACCACCAAGACTCTTCCTAGAGCTGGTCGCCCGACCAAAAAGCTGTAACCATAAAGCTGTAATGTAACAACATGTGGAAAAAGTCAAGGGGTCTGAATACTTTCCGAATGCACTGACTATAGATAAGTTCATGTATTCCAAGTGGCAACCTATTCCTTATATAGTGCACTATAGGGCCCTGGCTAAAAGTAGTGCACTATAGGGCCCCGGCCAAAAGTAGTGCACTATAGGGCCCCGGCCAAAAGTAGTGCCCTATAGGGCCCCGGCCAAAAGTAGTGCCCTATATAGTAAATGTGGTGCTATTTGGCATGTTGCCCTGGTGTCTTGGATATGCGTTTGTACTCTGAACATATTTGCCTTTTTTATGCCTCCTAGGAGAACCGAGGGCCAGGGAGGTCCAGCCGCTCAGAGAATCAGGGAGGAGATTTAAACATTGAGAGAGAGCAGCAGGAGGAGGAGAAGGAGTTTACAGAGGAGGGCCTTGGTCCGGGACCTGGTGGTACTACAGCCTGCAGCAGGCAGCAGGAGGCGCAGGATTCTCCTTTGGAGGAGACCTGTGGTAGCAGTAATGAGGACCAGGAGGACGTGAGAGACAAGGGATTAGCCAGGGAGCCAGAGGTTTGTTTTGCTTCCTTTAGCTTCTGTATGTGTCATTTTCATTCTACAGTGCACCCTGCTTACAGTGAAGGTAGCTCTAGTCCTAGAATCTATACAACGGCCTCCCCATTCAAGTCAATGGTGGCATCATGGGTAGACTGACAGCTTTATGGAGTGTCTTTTTGAGTTTACCAGTCAAATTGCCAGGCTAAGAGGTTCCAAGCCCTAATCAACTGTTTACAGTGTTTCAATTGTCCTCCACGGAT
This sequence comes from Salvelinus alpinus, assembly GCF_045679555.1. Taxonomy (NCBI): domain Eukaryota; kingdom Metazoa; phylum Chordata; class Actinopteri; order Salmoniformes; family Salmonidae; genus Salvelinus; species Salvelinus alpinus. The sequence goes on along the minus strand of NC_092110.1, from coordinate 46,965,102 downwards.
GTGATCACTGTAAGAGGAGTGTACTGTATTACTGGTGAAACTCATTAACGCATGTTGTATCGCTCTGCTATGTCATTAACGCATGTTGTATCGCTCTGCTATGTCATTAACGCATGTTGTATCGCTCTGCTATGACATTAACGCATGTTGTATCGCTCTGCTATGTCATTATCGCTCTGCTATGTCATTAACGCATGTTGTATCGCTCTGCTATGACATTAACGCTCTGCTATGTCATTATCGCTCTGCTATGACATTAACGCTCTGCTATGTCATTAACGCATGTTGTAACGCTCTGCTATGTCATTAACGCTCTGCTATGTCATTAACGCTCTGCTATGTCATTAACGCATGTTGTAACGCTCTGCTATGTCATTAACGCTCTGCTATGTCATTAACGCATGTTGTAACGCTCTGCTATGTCATTAACGCATGTTGTATCGCTCTGCTATGTCATTAACGCATGTTGTAACGCTCTGCTATGACATTAACGCATGTTGTATCGCTCTGCTATGTCATTATCGCTCTGCTATGTCATTAACGCATGTTGTATCGCTCTGCTATGTCATTAACGCATGTTGTATCGCTCTGCTATGTCATTATCGCTCTGCTATGTCATTAACGCATGTTGTATCGCTCTGCTATGTCATTATCGCTCTGCTATGTCATTAACGCATGTTGTAACGCTCTGCTATGACATTAACGCATGTTGTAACGCTCTGCTATGTCATTAACGCTCTGCTATGTCATTATCGCTCTGCTATGTCATTAACGCATGTTGTATCGCTCTGCTATGACATTAACGCATGTTGTATCGCTCTGATATGTCATTATCGCATGTTGTATCGCTCTGCTATGTCATTAACGCTCTGCTATGTCATTATCGCTCTGCTATGTCATTAACGCATGTTGTAACGCTCTGCTATGACATTAACGCATGTTGTATCGCTCTGATATGTCATTATCGCATGTTGTATCGCTCTGCTATGTCATTAACGCATGTTGTATCGCTCTGCTATGTCATTAACGCATGTTGTATCGCTCTGCTATGTCATTAACGCATGTTGTATCGCTCTGCTATGTCATTAACGCATGTTGTATCGCTCTGCTATGTCATTATCGCATGTTGTAACGCTCTGCTATGTCATTATCGCATGTTGTATCGCTCTGCTATGTCATTATCGCATGTTGTAACGCTCTGCTATGTCATTATCGCATGTTGTATCGCTCTGCTATGTCATTAACGCATGTTGTATCGCTCTGCTATGTCATTATCGCATGTTGTATCGCTCTGCTATGTCATTAACGCATGTTGTATCGCTCTGCTATGTCATTATCGCATGTTGTATCGCTCTGCTATGTCATTAACGCATGTTGTATCGCTCTGCTATGTCATTAACGCATGTTGTATCGCTCTGCTATGACATTAACGCATGTTGTATCGCTCTGCTATGTATTATCGCTCTGCTATGTCATTAACGCATGTTGTATCGCTCTGCTATGACATTAACGCTCTGCTATGTCATTATCGCTCTGCTATGTCATTAACACTCTGCTATGTCATTAACGCATGTTGTATCGCTCTGCTATGACATTAACGCTCTGCTATGTCATTATCGCTCTGCTATGTCATTAACGCTCTGCTATGTCATTAACGCATGTTGTATCGCTCTGCTATGTCATTAACGCTCTGCTATGTCATTAACGCATGTTGTATCGCTCTGCTATGTCATTAACGCTCTGCTATGTCATTAATGCTCTGCTATGTCATTAACGCATGTTGTATCGCTCTGCTATGTCATTAACGCTCTGCTATGTCATTAACGCATGTTGTATCGCTCTGCTATGTCATTAACGCTCTGCTATGTCATTAATGCTCTGCTATGTCATTAACGCATGTTGTATCGCTCTGCTATGTCATTAACGCATGTTGTATCGCTCTGCTATGTCATTAACGCTCTGCTATGTCATTAACGCATGTTGTAACGCTCTGATATGTCATTAACGCTCTCTCATTATCGCATGTCGTAACGCTCTGCGATGTCATTAATGCTATGTCATTAACGCTCTGCTATGTCATTAACGCTCTGCGATGTCATTAACGCTATGTCATTAACGCTCTCTCATTATCGCATGTTGTAACGCTCTGCTATGTCATTAACGCATGTTGTAACGCTCTGCTATGTCATTAACGCTATGTCATTAACGCTCTGCGATGTCATTAACGCTATGTCATTAACGCTCTCTCATTATCGCATGTTGTAACGCTCTGCTATGTCATTAACGCTATGTCATTAACGCTCTGCTATGTCATTAACGCATGTTGTAACGCTCTGCTATGTCATTAACGCTATGTCATTAACGCTCTGATATGTCATTAACGCTCTCTCATTATCGCATGTCGTAACGCTCTGCGATGTCATTAATGCTATGTCATTAACGCTCTGATATGTCATTAACGTATGTTGTAACGCTCTGCGATGTCATTAACGCTATGTCATTAACGCTCTGCTATGTCATTAACGCTCTCTCATTAACGCATGTTGTAACGCTCTGCAATGTCATTAACACATGTTGTAACGCTCTGCTATGTCATTAACGCTATGTCATTAACGCTCTGCTATGTCATTAACGCATGTTGTATCGCTCTGCTATGTCATTAACGCTCTGCTATGTCATTATCGCATGTTGTAACGCTCTGCTATGTCATTAACGCTCTGCTATGTCATTAACGCATGTTGTATCGCTCTGCTATGTCATTAACGCTCTGCTATGTCATTAACACATGTTGTAACGCTCTGCTATGTCATTAACGCTATGTCATTAACGCTCTGCTATGTCATTAACGCATGTTGTATCGCTCTGATATGTCATTAACGCTCTGCTATGTCATTAACGCTATGTCATTAACGCTCTGCTATGTCATTAACACATGTTGTAACGCTCTGCTATGTCATTAACGCTATGTCATTAACGCTCTGATATGTCATTAACGCATGTTGTAACGCTCTGCTATGTCATTAACGCATGTTGTAACGCTCTGCTATGTCATTAACGCTATGTCATTAACGCTCTGCTATGTCATTAACGCTCTCTCATTAACGCATGTTGTAACGCTCTGCAATGTCATTAACACATGTTGTAACGCTCTGCTATGTCATTAACGCTATGTCATTAACGCTCTGCTATGTCATTAACGCATGTTGTATCGCTCTGCTATGTCATTAACGCTCTGCTATGTCATTATCGCATGTTGTAACGCTCTGCTATGTCATTAACGCTCTGCTATGTCATTAACGCATGTTGTATCGCTCTGCTATGTCATTAACGCTCTGCTATGTCATTAACACATGTTGTAACGCTCTGCTATGTCATTAACGCTATGTCATTAACGCTCTGCTATGTCATTAACGCATGTTGTATCGCTCTGATATGTCATTAACGCTCTGCTATGTCATTAACGCTATGTCATTAACGCTCTGCTATGTCATTAACACATGTTGTAACGCTCTGCTATGTCATTAACGCTATGTCATTAACGCTCTGATATGTCATTAACGCATGTTGTAACGCTCTGCTATGTCATTAACGCATGTTGTAACGCTCTGCTATGTCATTAACGCTATGTCATTAACGCTCTGCTATGTCATTAACGCATGTTGTATCGCTCTGCTATGTCATTAACGCATGTTGTAACGCTCTGCTATGTCATTAACGCATGTTGTATCGCTCTGCTATGTCATTAACGCATGTTGTATCGCTCTGCTATGACATTAACGCATGTTGTATCGCTCTGCTATGTCATTATCGCTCTGCTATGTCATTAACGCATGTTGTATCGCTCTGCTATGTCATTAACGCATGTTGTATCGCTCTGCTATGACATTAACGCATGTTGTATCGCTCTGCTATGTCATTAACGCATGTTGTATCGCTCTGCTATGTCATTATCGCATGTTGTATCGCTCTGCTATGTCATTATCGCTCTGCTATGTCATTAACGCATGTTGTATCGCTCTGCTATGTCATTATCGCTCTGCTATGTCATTATCGCATGTTGTAACGCTCTGATATGTCATCGCTCTATGTGCAAATGTGTACTAGTAATTTAACCTTTTATTTAAGAACAAATTCTAATTTACAATGATGGCCAAACCCGGCCTACCCCGGCCAACGCTGGGCCAATTGAGCGTTGCCCTATGGGACTCCCAATCACGGCCGGCTGTAATACAGCCTGGAATCGAAACACGGTCTGCAGTGAGGCCTCCAGCACTAAGATGCAGTGCCTTAGACTGCTGCGCCACTCGGCAGCCCTGTAATGTCAATTATTGACATTATTTACTGATTCGTGTAAAGAATGTCACTGGAAGGAAGTAACCTGCTCATTCTGTACATTTGTAAAATGTATTTCTTTACAATTCTGTATAACTAATTTCACTTAGACAATTGCATCTAATAGTTCCATCAAACAAATAGAAATCCATTAATTTTTCCCTTAGCGCTGAAAGTTAGTGACAATTTTTTGAACAGCTTCTGTCTACTCGCTTCTGTTTAGTGGATAACTGTTAGTTCCTCCATCTTGGATCTGTCCCATACAGGAGTTGGATATGAGTAGCTGCTTCTAGTGTGTAACTGCTCCTCCATCTTGGATCTGTCCCCATACAGGAGTTGGATATGAGTAGCTCCTTCTTGTGTGTAGCTGCTCCTCCATCTTGGATCTGTCCCCATACAGGAGTTGGATATGAGTAGCTGCTTCTACTGTGTAACTGCTCCTCCATCTTGGATCTGTCCCCATACAGGAGTTGGATATGAGTAGCTCCTTCTTGTGTGTAGCTGCTCCTCCATCTTGGATCTGTCCCCATACAGGAGTTGGATATGAGTAGCTCCTTCTTGTGTGTAGCTGCTCCTCCATATTGGATCTGTCCCCATACAGGAGTTGGATATGAGTAGCTGCTTCTAGTGTGTAACTGCTCCTCCATCTTGGATCTGTCCCCATACAGGAGTTGGATATGAGTAGCTCCTTCTTGTGTGTAGCTGCTCCTCCATCTTGGATCTGTCCCCATACAGGAGTTGGATATGAGTAGCTGCTTCTAGTGTGTAACTGCTCCTCCATCTTGGATCTGTCCCCATACAGGAGTTGGATATGAGTAGCTGCTTCTAGTGTGTAACTGCTCCTCCATCTTGGATCTGTCCCCATACAGGAGTTGGATATGAGTAGCTGCTTCTAGTGTGTAACTGCTCCTCCATCTTGGATCTGTCCCCATACAGGAGTTGGATATGAGTAGCTGCTCCTCCATCTTGGATCTGTCCCCATACAGGAGTTGGATATGAGTAGCTGCTTCTAGTGTGTAACTGCTCCTCCATCTTGGATCTGTCCCCATACAGGAGTTGGATATGAGTAGCTGCTTCTAGTGTGTAGCTGCTCCTCCATCTTGGATCTGTCCCCATACAGGAGTTGGATATGAGTAGCTGCTTCTAGTGTGTAACTGCTCCTCCATCTTGGATCTGTCCCCATACAGGAGTTGGATATGAGTAGCTGCTTCTAGTGTGTAACTGCTCCTCCATCTTGGATCTGTCCCCATACAGGAGTTGGATATGAGTAGCTGCTTCTAGTGTGTAACTGCTCCTCCATCTTGGATCTGTCCCCATACAGGAGTTGGATATGAGTAGCTGCTTCTAGTGTGTAACTGCTCCTCCATCTTGGATCTGTCCCCATACAGGAGTTGGATATGAGTAGCTGCTTCGTCTCTACGGCTGCTTGTATTGCTAAACGACAACTAGAGCAGAACCCCAAACCAGAGAAGAAAATTATTATCCAGGAGCCAGTGGTGGAACGGCAGCAGGAGAAGGAACGGCAGCAGGAGAAGGAACGGCAGCAGGAGAAGGAACGGCAGCAGGAGAAGGAACGGCAGCAGGAGAAGGAACGGCAGCAGGAGAAGGAACGGCAGCAGGAGAAGGGACGGCAGCAGGAGAAGGGACGGCAGCAGGAGAAGGGACGGCAGCAGGAGAAGGGACGGCAGCAGGAGAAGGAACGGCAGGAGGTTATAGTCAGGAAAAAGGAGGTGATTTTGAAAAGAAAAGAAACTTTCTGATTTATGTTGAACATAAGCATGTCCCACCTCTGTGACGTACGGTCTGTAGTGTAACGCCGTAGACCTTCTGCACTGTGACGTACGGTCTGTAGTGTAACGCCGTAGACCTTCTGCACTGTGACGTACGGTCTGTAGTGTAACGCCGTAGACCTTCTGCACTGTGACGTACGGTCTGTAGTGTAACGCCGTAGACCTTCTGCACTGTGACGTACGGTCTGTAGTGTAACGCCGTAGACCTTCTGCACTGTGACGTACGGTCTGTAGTGTAACGCCGTAGACCTTCTGCACTGTGACGTACGGTCTGTAGTGTAACGCCGTAGACCTTCTGCACTGTGACGTACGGTCTGTAGTGTAACGCCGTAGACCTTCTGCACTGTGACGTACGGTCTGTAGTGTAACGCCGTAGACCTTCTGCACTGTGACGTACGGTCTGTAGTGTAACGCCGTAGACCTTCTGCACTGTGACGTACGGTCTGTAGTGTAACGCCGTAGACCTTCTGCACTGTGACGTACGGTCTGTAGTGTAACGCCGTAGACCTTCTGCACTGTGACGTACGGTCTGTAGTGTAACGCCGTAGACCTTCTGCACTGTGACATACTAACTGACACCTATGCGTCCCATTAGAAAAAGGTGGAGGCCAATGTTGACGATATTCTTAAAAGAAGCACAGAGCTCGCCCGTAAGTCCTAACTCGCATTCATATCAGTAATATCAAATCACAACGTGTGTCCCAAATGCCACGCTGTACCCTATACAGTGCACCAGGGCCCATAGGGCTTTGCTCAAAAGTAATGCACTTTATAGGGATTAGGGCCATTTGGGACACATCCAACCTCTTACTGATCCGAAACATCAAAGCACTTCGGTGGCTTATTTCCTGTAGTTTAAACTACAAGTGTCACGCTTTAAGTCTCTTTCCTCTCCCCAGTCATAGGAAACCAGTTCGCAGCCTGTGGCCAGTTGGAAATGGCAGTCAAGTATTTCACTGACGCTATTAAACACAATCCTACAGAATTTAAGTGAGTATAAAAGGCAATGACACTGGTTGGCACTCGGCTTATGTATGATATGAGTAAATAACTGTGATCTGCATCCATAATGGCTCCCTGTTCCCTGTCTAGTGCACAACTCTATGCTGAAATGGCTCCCTGTCTAGTGCACAACTCTATGCTGAAATGGCTCCCTGTTCCCTATCTAGTGCACAACTCTATGCTGAAATGGCTCCCTGTTCCCTGTCTAGTGCACAACTCTATTCTGAAATGGCTCCCTGTTCCCTATCTAGTGCACAACTCTATGCTGAAATGGCTCCCTGTTCCCTATCTAGTGCACAACTCTATGCTGAAATGGCTCCCTGTTCCCTATCTAGTGCACAACTCTATGCTGAAATGGCTCCCTGTTCCCTGTCTAGTGCACAACTCTATGCTGAAATGGCTTCCTGTTCCCTATCTAGTGCACAACTCTATGCTGAAATGGCTCCCTGTTCCCTATCTAGTGCACAACTCTATGCTGAAATGGCTCCCTGTTCCCTGTCTAGTGCACAACTCTATGCTGAAATGGCTCCCTGTTCCCTGTCTAGTGCACAACTCTATTCTGAAATGGCTCCCTGTTCCCTGTCTAGTGCACAACTCTATTCTGAAATGGCTCCCTGTTCCCTGTCTAGTGCACAACTCTATGCTGAAACTGCACCCTGTTCCCTGTCTAGTGCACAACTCTATGCTGAAATGGCTCCCTGTTCCCTGTCTAGTGCACAACTCTATGCTGAAACTGCACCCTGTTCCCTGTCTAGTGCACAACTCTATGCTGAAATGGCTCCCTGTTCCCTGTCTAGTAGTGTTGCGCGGTACACCGGTACCACGGTAATATCACAGTACCAAAATGTCATAATAATTATGATAAAAAATATTTTTCACATGATGCTACCACCTTTCTTCTCGACAGGTTTTAAAACCTGCTGCTGCCTGGTATAAGGTGTTTATAAAGACAGGACAGGTTTTAAAACCTGCTGCTGCCTGGTATAAGGTGTTTATAAAGACAGGACAGGTTTTATAACCTATTGCTGCCTGGTATAAGGTGTTTATAAAGACAGGACAGGTTTTAAAACCTGCTGCTGCCTGGTATAAGGTGTTTATAAAGACAGGACAGGTTTTAAAACCTGCTGCTGCCTGGTATAAGGTGTTTATAAAGACAGGACAGGTTTTAAAACCTGCTGCTGCCTGGTATAAGGTGTTTATAAAGACAGGACAGGTTTTAAAACCTGCTGCTGCCTGGTATAAGGTGTTTATAAAGACAGCTTAAATGTTACATGTTTTCAGCAAAAGAATCTGTCTCTTGTATGCGCCGGTCCAGTAATGGCAACTTTCATGCGCATATCAGCTGTAATCAGCTAGTCACATCCCCCCTACCAGTGCTCACATCCCCCTCTACCAGCGCTCGCATCCCCCCCCCTACCAGCGCTCGCATCCCCCCCCCTACCAGCGCTCGCATCCCCCCCCTACCAGCGCTCGCATCCCCCCCTACCAGCGCTCGCATCCCCCCCTACCAGCGCTCGCATCCCCCCCCTACCAGCGCTCACATCCCCCCCTACCAGCGCTCGCATCCCCCTCTACCAGCGCTCGCATCCCCCCCCTACCAGCGCTCGCATCCCCCCCTACCAGCGCTCGCATCCCCCCCTACCAGCGCTCGCATCCCCCCCTACCAGCGCTCGCATCCCCCCCTACCAGCGCTCGCATCCCCCCCCTACCAGCGCTCGCATCCCCCCCTACCAGCGCTCGCATCCCCCTCTACCAGCGCTCACATCCCCCCCTACCAGCGCTCGCATCCCCCCCTACCAGCGCTCGCATCCCCCTCTACCAGCGCTCGCATCCCCCCCTACCAGCGCTCGCATCCCCCCCTACCAGCGCTCGCATCCCCCCCTACCAGCGCTCGCATCCCCCCCCTACCAGCGCTCGCATCCCCCCCCTACCAGCGCTCGCTTCCCCCCCCTACCAGCGCTCGCATCCCCCCCCTACCAGCGCTCGCATCCCCCCCCTACCAGCGCTCGCATCCCCCCCCTACCAGCGCTCGCATCCCCCCCTACCAGCGCTCGCATCCCCCTCTACCAGCGCTCACATCCCCCTCTACCAGCGCTCGCATCCCCCTCTACCAGCGCTCGCATCCCCCTCTACCAGCGCTCGCATCCCCCCCTACCAGCGCTCGCATCCCCCCCCTACCAGCGCTCACATCCCCCCCCTACCAGCGCTCACATCCCCCCCTCTACCAGCGCTCACATCCCCCCCCTACCAGCGCTCACATCCCCCCCTCTACCAGCGCTCACATCCCCCCCTCTACCAGCGCTCACATCCCCCCCCCTCTACCAGCGCTCACATCCCCCCTCCCTACCAGCGCTCACATCCCCCCCCCTACCAGCGCTCACATCCCCCCCCCTACCAACGCTCACATCCCCCCCCCTACCAACGCTCACACCCCCCCCCCCTACCAGCGCTCACATCCCCCCCCCCTACCAGCGCTCACATCCCCCCCCCTACCAGCGCTCACATCCCCCCCCTACCAGCGCTCACATCCCCCCCCCTACCAACGCTCACACCCCCCCCCCTACCAGCGCTCACATCCCCCCCCCTACCAGCGCTCACATCCCCCCCCTACCAGCGCTCACATCCCCCCCTACCAGCGCTCACATCCCCCCCCTACCAGCGCTCACATCCCCCCCCTACCAGCGCTCGCATCCCCCCCTACCAGCGCTCGCATCCCCCCCTACCAGCGCTCGCATCCCCCCCTACCAGCGCTCGCATCCCCCCCTACCAGCGCTCGCATCCCCCCCTACCAGCGCTCGCATCCCCCCCCTACCAGCGCTCGCATCCCCCCCTACCAGCGCTCGCATCCCCTCCCTACCAGCGCTCGCATCCCCCCCTACCAGCGCTCGCATCCCCCCCCTACCAGCGCTCGCATCCCCCCCCTACCAGCGCTCGCATCCCCCCCTACCAGCGCTCGCATCCCCCCCTACCAGCGCTCGCATCCCCCCCTACCAGCGCTCGCATCCCCCCCTACCAGCGCTCGCATCCCTCCCTACCAGCGCTCGCATCCCCCTCTACCAGCGCTCGCATCCCCCCCTACCAGCGCTCGCACCCTCCCCCCCTACCAGCGCTCGCATCCCCCCCTACCAGCGCTCGCATCCCCCTCTACCAGCGCTCACATCCCCCCCTCTACCAGCGCTCACATCCCCCCCCCCTACCAGCGCTCACATCCCCCCCCCTACCAGCGCTCACATCCCCCCTCCCTACCAGCGCTCGCATCCCCCCCCTACCAACGCTCACATCCCCCCACCCCCTACCAGCGCTCACATCCCCCCCCCCTACCAACGCTCACATCCCCCCCCCCTACCAACGCTCACATTCCCCCCCCTACCAACGCTCACATCCCCCCACCCCCTACCAGCGCTCACATCCCCCCCCCCCTACCAGCGCTCACATCCCCCCCCCCTACCAGCGCTCACATCCCCCCCCTACCAGCGCTCACACCCCCCCCCTACCAGCGCTCACATCCCCCCCCCTACCAGCGCTCACATCCCCCCCCTACCAGCGCTCACATCCCCCCCCTACCAGCGCTCACATCCCCCCCCTACCAACGCTCACATCCCCCCCTACCAGCGCTCACATCCCCCCCCCCCTACCAACGCTCACATCCCCCCCCCCTACCAGCGCTCACATCCCCCCCCCACTACCAGCGCTCACATCCCCCCCCCACTACCAGCGCTCACATCCCCCCCCTACCAGCGCTCACATCCCCCCCCCCTACCAGCGCTCACATCCCCCCCCCTACCAGCGCTCACACCCCCCCCCCCTCTACCAACGCTTTCATCCCCCCCCTACCAACGCTCACATCCCCCCCCCCTACCAACGCTCGCATCCCCCCCCCTACCAACGCTCGCATCCCCCCCCCTACCAACGCTCACATCCCCCCCCTACCAACGCTCACATCCCCCCCCCTACCAACGCTCACACCCCCCCCCTACCAACGCTCACATCCCCCCCTACCAACGCTCACATCCCCCCCCTACCAACGCTCACATCCCCCCCCTACCAACGCTCACATCCCCCCCTACCAACGCTCACATCCCCCCCCTACCAGCGCTCACATCCCCCCCCCCCTACCAGCGCTCACATCCCCCCCCCCCCTACCAGCGCTCACATCCCCCCCCCTACCAGCGCTCACATCCCCCCCCCCCCCTACCAGCGCTCACATCCCCCCCCCCCCCTACCAGCGCTCACATCCCCCCCCTACCGGCGCTCACATCCCCCCCCCTACCGGCGCTCACATCCCCCCCCTACCGGCGCTCACATCCCCCCCCTACCAGCGCTCACTCCTGCTTCTCCGTCGGCTCTTCCTGCTCATCTGCTCCTCCATCAGTTTTTAAGATATAATTTAGCATTGATATCAAACGGGAGTAAGTCCCAGATGAGTCATCTGTTAAAACGCAGCGGGAGCAAAGTTGAGACATTGTATAATTTCATCGCCTGTTGGAACCGAAAGCACGTGCCAGTCTGCGTGTTTCGCTGTCATGCAATCTCTGAGTGGCAGAAGTGGAAAATTGTGCGCAGCTTGGCAACAGGCGTGCTCGCAGCTTGGCAACAGGCGTGCTCGCAGCTTGGCAACAGGCGTGCTTGCAGCTTGGCAACAGGCGTGCTCGCAGCTGTACGACACAGAAAACGGCTCCAACCAATTACCTTTCATTTTAGCGCTGATTTGCATTTGATATAATTTCACAAACCATGTCGAGGGCAGTTTTAAAGGAATTCTGGGCCGCTAATGATTGGTTTGATAACAAACAACGTTGTTCAGTCATGTTACCTACCTAGCTAGCTAGCTAACAACCTGGTAATTTGACAGCGGCCCACGGCCCTCCATTTGTACGTCGGCGGGTCAATTTCCCAAAACAATTATTATTGTTAGAATAGTGGAATATACAAGGTGCCATTTTGAAATGTGGTTGTGCATCAGGAGTTTTTCTCTGTCAGTCGCTATCTAGGTTTCTCCATTTGGCGACTGAATTTCCTGCGAATATTCCAAAATCGGCATAAAAACAATATGCAGATTTTCCAACAAATTGACTTGTTGAGGATAAAATGATGTGCGTGTTGACGTAGTACACATTAAAATACCTTTTGCGATTTTATATATACAGTACCAGTCAGAAGTTTGGACACCTACTCATTCAAGGGTTTTTCTTTATTTGTACTTGTTTCTACAATATGGTGAAGACATCAAAACTGTGAAATAACACATGGAATCATGTAGTAACCAAAAAATGTGTTAAAACAAAATATATCAAAATATATTTTTGTGTCTTCAAAGTAGCGACCATTTGCCTTGATGACAGCTTTGCACACTCGTGGCATTCTCTCAACCAGCTTCACCTGGAATGCTTTTCCAACAGTCTTGAAGGAGTTCCTACAGGAGTTCCCCTTAAGAGGGAAGACATTTTAACAAGGCACACCTGTTAATTGAAATGCATTCCAGGTGACTACCTCATGAAGCTAGTTGAGAGAATGCCAAGAGTGTGCAAAGCTGTCATCAAGGCAAAGGGTGGCTACTTTGAAGAACTCAAATATAAAATATATTGTAATTTGTTTAACACTTTTTTTTGGTTACTACATGATTTCATATGTGTTATTTCATAGTTCTGATGTCTTCAATATTATTCTACAATGTAGAAAATAGTAAAAATGAAGAAAAACCTTGGAATGTGTAGGTGTCGAACAGGACGCTAGGCCACTCTGACGTTTTCTGAACACAGCACTGATGTCCTGTTGTAGGCTGTTTGGGAACCGGTCCTTTTGTTATGAGAAGATGCAGCAGTATGATCGGGCCTTGTGTGATGCCAATCTGGCTCTGTCCATGGAGCCTGGTTGGATTAAAGGACTATACAGGAAGGGGAAGGCTCTGTCTGGACTCAAGGTACACAACATTATTATAATGATAATAATACTTTATGCAATTCAACTTCAGGATTTTATTTCCTCTCTTTGTGTAATGTTTGTCAATCTCACTGTGCTGCCTCCCTCTGTCCACCCTCTCTCTCTCTCTCTCTGTCCACCCTCTCTCTCTCTCTCTCTCTCTCTCTCTGTCCACCCTCTCTCTCTCCCTCTCTCGGTCCACCCTCTCTCTCTCTCTCTCTCGGTCCACCCTCTCTCTCTCTCTCTCTCTCTCTCTCTCTCTCTCTCTCTCTCTCTCTCCCTCTCTCTGTCCAGAGGTACTTTGAGGCATGCCAGACCTATAAGGAGGTATTAAAGCAGGACAGTTTGTGTTCAGATGCTGCTCAGGAGTTGGTGACAGTTCAGATCATGATGCTGATGGTATGTACGGAAGCCTCTTTTAATATAACATATATTATAATATTACTACATGTTCTACATAGGTAGAAAGAAAATCTATATCTCTTTTCACCTACATTACAATTATTACGTTTATTTGAAGAGGGCCAGCGTACATCAAAACATATAGTACCATTCCAAAGTTTGGACACCTACTCATTCAAGTTATTTAAAAAAATATATACAGTGGGGAGAACAAGTATTTGATACACTGCCGATTTTGCAGGTTTTCCTACTTACAAAGCATGTAGAGGTCTGTAATTTTTATCATAGGTACACTTCAACTGTGAGAGACGGAATCTAAAACAAAAATCCAGAAAATCACATTGTATGATTTTTAAGTAATTCATTTGCATTTTATTGCATGACATAAGTATTTGATCACCTACCAACCAGTAAGAATTCCGGCTCTCACAGACCTGTTAGTTTTTCTTTAAGAAGCCCTCCTGTTCTCCACTCATTACCTGTATTAACTGCACCTGTTTGAACTCGTTACCTGTATAAAAGACACCTGTCCACCCACTCAATCAAACAGACTCCAACCTCTCCACAATGGCCAAGACCAGAGAGCTGTGTAAGGACATCAGGGATAAAATTGTAGACCTGCACAAGGCTGGGATGGGCTACAGGACAATAGGTAAGCAGCTTGGTGAGAAGGCAACAACTGTTGGCGCAATTATTCGAAAATGGAAGAAGTTCAAGATGACGGTCAATCACCCTCGGTCTGGGGCTCCATGCAAGATCTCACCTCGTGGGGCATCAATGATCATGAGGAAGGTGAGGGATCAGCCCAGAACTACACGGCAGGACCTGGTTAATGACCTGAAAAGAGCTGGGACCACAGTCTCAAAGAAAACCATTAGTAACACACTACGCCGTCATGGATTAAAATCCTGCAGCGCACGCAAGGTCCCCCTGCTCAAGCCAGCGCATGTCCAGGCCCGTCTGAAGTTTGCCAATGACCATCTGGATGATCCAGAGGAGGAATTGGAGAAGGTCATGTGGTCTGATGAGACAAAAATAGAGCTTTTTGGTCTAAACTCCACTCGCCGTGTTTGGAGGAAGAAGAAGGATTAGTACAACCCCAAGAACACCATCCTAACCGTGAAGCTTGGAGGTGGAAACATCATTCTTTGGGGATGCTTTTCTGCAAAGGGGACAGGATGACTGCACCGTATTGAGGGGAGGATGGATGGGGCCATGCATCGCGAGATCTTGGCCAACAACCTCCTTTCCTCAGTAAGAGCATTGAAGATAGGTCGTGGCTGGGTCTTCCAGCATGACAACGACCCGAAACACACAGCCAGGGCAACTAAGGAGTGGCTCCGTAAGAAGCATCTCAAGGTCCTGGAGTGGCCTAGCCAGTCTCCAGACCTGAACCCAATAGAAAATCTTTGGAGGGAGCTGAAAGTCCGTATTGCCCAGCGACAGCCCCGAAACCTGAAGGATCTGGAGAAGGTCTGTATGGAGGAGTGGGCCAAAATCCCTGCTGCAGTGTGTGCAAACCTGGTCAAGAACTACAGGAAACGTATGATCTCTGTAATTGCAAACAAAGGTTTCTGTACCAAATATTAAGTTCTGCTTTTCTGATGTATCAAATACTTATGTCATGTAATAAAATGCGAATTAATTACTTAAAAATCATACAATGTGATTTTCTGGATTTTTGTTTTAAATTCCGTCTCTCACAGTTGAAGTGTACCTATGATAAAAATTACAGACCTCTACATGCTTTGTAAGTAGGAAAACCTGCAAAATCGGCAGTGTATCAAATACTTGTTCTCCCCACTGTATAAAGAAATTCTACATTTGTTGAATAATAGTGAAGACATCACAACTGTGAAATAACACATATGGAATCATGTAGTAACCAAAAAAGTGTTAAACAAATCAAAATATATTTTAGATTTTTGAAAGTAGCCACCCTTTATCAAACTGAAAGTTGATGGAACCTCATCTCCCTAACATTTCTCTTTTCTCTACCCCTTTCCTCTTAAACTGGCTTTTTCCAATATTGTTTACATTTTTTTCTTTTTTGCCTCAATTAAAAGTTTCCTTTTGATAAATGTTTCTTAACTGTGAACCTTGTTTCCTTCTGAATTCATTCTGTCAACATCAAAACAATCAAACTTTATTAGTCACGTGTTTAGCAGATGTTACTGTGGGTGTCGCAAAATGCTTGTGTTTCTAGCTCCAACAGTGCAGTAATATCTAACAAGATCACAATACACACACATCTAAAATAAAGGAATGGAATTTAGAATATATAAATATTTGGGTGTGCAATGTCAGAGCGACAGACTAAGATACAGTAGGATAGAATACATTATATACATATGAAATGAGTAATGCAAAATATCTAAACATTATTAAAGTGACTAGTGTTCCAATTTATTAAAGTGGTGATGCGTTGGGCAGACCGCACCACCCTCTGGAGAGCCCTGTGGTTGTGGGCGGTGTAGTTGTCGTACCAGACGGTGAAACAGCCCAACAGGATGCTCTCAATTATGCATCTGTAAAAGTTTGTCAGGGTTTTAGGTGCCAAGCCAAAATTCTTCAGCCTCCTGAGGTTGAAGAAGCGCTGTTACGCCTCCTTCACCACACTGTCTGTGTGGGTGGACGATTTCAGATTGTCCGTGATGTGTACGCCGAGGAACTTGACGTTTTCCACCTGCACTGCGTCGATGTGGATAAGGGGGGGGGGTGCTCCCTCTGCTGTTTCCTGAAGTCCTGGTTCCAGTTGTTTCTCAGCCCTCTGAATTAATTCGGTCAACATCTATTCCAGGTTATAATGCTTTCTGTAGTGCAGCATCTCTTCCATTACCTGCCCATAGCGTGTCATTAAATAAGATGCATATAATATCTCGGTCTCTCTCTTTCCACCTGCATAGATGTGTGTGTGTGTGTGTGTGTGTGCACGCTTGTGTACCTACTTAGTTGACTAATAAATGACCCGCCCGCAACCTCAGGGCTCTCCAGAGAGTGGTGCAGTCTGCCCAACGCATTATCGTGTTATAACTTCTCTCTCTAACGTGCTGATTGAATATGTGATGTTTTTTTATCCTAGGAAATGGGATTTACGCGTGAGCAGAGCTCTGATGCGCTGATTGCCCATGGAGACTTTGAGAAGGCGCTTAATGTCCTGTCTGGTATTGAAGGTAAACAACTAGACCAGTCCCACATCAGTTTGTGCTGTCTTGCCAATATGCTAAGTGACAATGCGTTGTCACAACGGCACAAACCGATCTGTGAATCCCCAATTTATAAAGATAACACGTTTTGAACATCTGGTATTATAACCTCTCTCTCTCTCTCTCTGTCTCTGTGTGTGTGTGTCTCTGTCTCTGTGTGTGTGTCTCTGTCTCTCTGTCGCTCTCTCTGTGTGTGTCTCTCTTTCTCTCTCTCTGTGTGTGTGTGTGTGTGTGTGTGTGTGTGTGTCTCTGTCTCGCTCTCTCTCTCTCTCGGTGTCTCTGACTCTCTCTCACTCTCTCGGTGTATCTGTGTCTGTTTGTCTCTTTCTCTGTATGTGTGTCTCTCTCTGTGTGTGTGTGTGTGTGTGTGTCTCTCTTTCTCTGTGTGTGTCTGTCTCTCTGTGTCTCTCTCTCGCTCTATCTTGGTGTCTCTGTCTGTCTCTCTGTGTGTGTGTGTCTCTCGCTCTCTCTCGGTGTGTGTGTGTGTGTCTCCCCATAGATGAATATGGTAGTAATGACTTTCCTGCGGCTGCCACCTCAGCAGAGGACAGTGCGACGTGGGAGGGAGTGGGCCCCAGACCTAAACCCAGATCCACTACCCCAGGCCCTAAACCCAGATCCACTACCCCAGGCCCGGAACGCAGATCCCCTATCCCAGGCCCTGTTGCACCGGGAGGGAGCGCAAGGTGAGATACAGTACCAGTCAAAAGTTTGGACACACCTACTCATTCAAGAGGTTCTTCTTTATTTGTACTGTTTCCTACATTGTAGAATAATAGTGAAATAACATATGGAATCACGTTGTAACCAAAAAAAGTGTTACATAAATCAAAATATTATTTTCAAAGTAGCCACCGTTTACCTTGATGACAGCTTTACACACTCTTGGCATTCTCTCAACCAGCTTCATGAGGTAGTCACCTGGAATGCATTTCAATTAAGAGGTGTGTCTTGTTAAAAGTTAATTTGTGGAATTTCTTTCCTTAATGCGTTTGAGTCAATCAGTTGTGTTGTGACAAGGTAGAGGTGGTATGCAGAAGATAGCCCTATTTGGTAAAAGACCAAGTCCGTATTATGCCAAGAACAGCTCAAATAAGCAAAGAGAAAAGTCCATTACTTTAAGGCATGAAGATCATAACTAGAGGCGTATATACTTATATATATATATACTTATAAGTATATAATATACGTGTATATATATAAGTATACTTATATACTGAAAGCTCCATTGTTAGATTGTTTTAACTACTCCTAAAGAAATGGTAGTCTGTCAGGTACTCAGCAGGAAGGTCTGATTTCTCTGTTATTAAAACAAGACCCAGATGGCAAATATAAAGACCCAGTCTATCTAAAAAACTGGAGGCCCCTTACACTTCAATGTTGTGATGCAGAAATACTAGCAAAATGCATAGCACTTGGAATTAAAAGGGTTTTACCAGGTATTGTTCATCCTGATCAGACAGGTTTTTTACATGGACGATACATTGGAGATAATATACGACGACTACTAGAAATAATAGAACATCATGAAACCAGGAATGGTATTTATAGCGGATTTTGAAAAGGCATTTGATAATGTAAGACTGGATTTAAAAAAATAAATGCCTGGATTTTTTAAATTTAAATTTTGGTGATGATCTTATAAAATGGGTAAAAGTATACCAACCCCAGGTGTAAAATTAGTAAATAACGGCTACTTCTCAGTTTTGAATTGTCAAGAGGAGTTAACCTGTCTAGCCCCGGGGTTCCGCTAGCGGAACTCCTCCCACATTCCACTGAAAAGGCCGCGCGCGAAATTCATATATATTTTTTTTGAAATATTTAACTTTCACACATTAACAAGTCCAATACAGCAAATGAAAGATAAACATCTTGTGAATCCAGTCAACATGTCCGATTTTTAAAAATGTTTTACAGCGAAAACACCACGTATATTTATGTTAGCTCACCACCAAATACAAAAAAGCACAGACATTTTTCACAGCACAGGTAGCTTGCACATAACCAACCAAACTAACCAAGAACCAACCAAACTAACCAAGAAACAACTTCATCAGATGACAGTCTTATAACACGTTATACAATAAATCTATGTTTTGTTCGAAAAATTTGCATATTTGAGGTATAAATCAGTTTTACATTGCAGCTACCATCACAGCTACCATCACAAATAGCACCGAAGCAGCCAGAGTAATATAGAGACCAACGTGATATAGAGACCAACGTGAAATACCTAAATACTCATCATAAAACATTTCTAAAAAATGCATGGTGTACAGCAAATGAAAGACAAACATCTTGTGAATCCAGCCAATATTTCCGATTTTTTTAAAAGTGTTTTACAGCGAAAACACAATATAGCATTATATTAGCTTACTACAATAGCCTACCACACAACAGCATTGATTCATGGCAACAGTATTGATAGCGACAAAACCAGCAAAAGATATTAATTATTTCACTAACCTTCATAAACTTCATCAGATGACAGTCCTATAACATCATATTACACAATACATATATGGTTTGTTCGAAAATGTGCATATTTAGAGCTGAAATCCGTGGTTATACATTGTGAAAACTTAGCATCTTTTTCCCAGAATGTCCGGATATATTTCTGACACTCACCTATTCTGACCAAATAACTATTCATAAACTTTACTAAAAAATACATGTTGTATAGGAAATGATAGATACACTAGTTCTTAATGCAATCGCCGTGTTAGAATTCTAAAAATAACTTCAGTACGACATGCAGCATACGTTATAGCGAGAGAGCGCCCAAAATCTGGGTGCAAACTAATAGTAAACATGTTCGACAGATATATGAAATAACATCATAAAATGGGTCCTACTTTTGATGATCTTCCATCAGACTGTTGTACAAGGGGTCCTTTGTCCAGAACAATCGTTGTTTGGTTTTAGAATGGTCTTTTTCCCTCTCGAATGAGCAAGCAAAACTAGCCAAGTGGCGCTAAGCTCTCCTTCGTGAACAAACGCAGAGAACGCAACACGCCTAAACTCCCGAAAAAATTCAATAATCTGATAAAACTATATTGAAAAAACATACTTTACGATGATATTATCACATTTATCAAATAAAATCAAAGCCGGAGATATTAGACGTCTATAGCGAATGCTTTTCAGAAGCCAATACTGATGACCTTTATGCGTCTTCCTGAACAAAGGAATTCGGGGTCATGTCATTCCAAACTCTCTCTTTTGACCATAGAAATACCTAGAAACCCCATTTCACCTCTCACAGCCTATTGACATCTAGTGGAAGGCGTATGAAGTGCATGTATAGTCATACATTTCAAGCAAATTGATAGGGAGGCCCTGGAACAGAGCCTCGATTTCAGATTTTTCACTTTCTGACAGGAAGTTTGCTGCAAAATGAGTTCTGTTTTACTCACAGATATAATTCAAACGGTTTTAGAAACTTGAGAGTGTTTTCTATCCAATAGTAATAATAATATGCATATTGTACGAGCAAGAATAGAGTACGAGGCCGTTTAAATTGGGCACGATTTTTCCCCAAAGTGAAAATAGCGCCCTCTATCCTCAACAGGTTAAACAAGGGTGTCCGCTGTCACCATATCTATTCGTTATGGCCATCGAAATGCTAGCTATTAAAATCAGATCCAATAACAACATTCGAGGATTAGAAATCCAAGGCTTAAAAACAAAGGTGTCCATATATGCCGATGAGTCTAGTTTTATATTAAGTCCGCAAGCTAGATTTCTGCAATGTCTCATTTAAGATCTAGATAACTTTTCTGTACTCTCTGGACTAAAACCTACAATATTACATATTGGATCTTTAAAAAATACAACTTTTACATTACCCTGCAATTTACCTATAAAATGGGCTGATGGTGAAGTAGACATACTTGGTATTCATATCACAAAATATATAAATGAGCTCTCCGCAATGAATTTCAATAGAAAACTTGTAAAAATAAACAAGATCCTGCAACCATGGAGAGGTAAATACCTGTCTATTTATGGAAAAATTGCCCTGATTAACTCCTTTGTCATATCTGTTTACTCACTTACTTATGGTGCTGCCTACTCCTGATGATTCGTTTTTCAAATCATATGACTATATATATTTTTAGCTTTATCTGGGACGCTAAACCAGACAAAATAAATCATGTAGATTACTAAGAAAAGCTCATCCATTGTTTAAAAATGTCCTTTTTGCCTTTGTGCAGATTGCCATGTCTAATTTTCGATTAATTGAAAATGAAACCTTTTTTCAACGTATATCTCTTTTTATAACAAGCATTGCAGAGCTGGTTACAATTTAAATTTCATCCCCCTGAAAAGATAGAACAAATATTATGGCTGAAGTCAAATGTGCTGTTTGATAAAATACCTGTATTTATGGGAAAGATGTTTGAAAAGGGCATTTTGATCTTAAATTATATTGTAAATTGGAATGGTAGAGTTGTCTTTCATGGAGTTATCAGAATTGTTCGGAAAGGTCTCCTCAATCCAAGAGTACAACCAATTGATTACAGCATTACCCCAAAAATGGAGCAGGCAGGTGGCAGCGGGAGGAGGCAGGGAACTGGTCTGTCTGCCCAATATAAAGGATCAAAACTGGCGGAGGATTAAAAATAGCATAAATAGGAAAGTATACCAGTTTCATTTGAGGACCAGGATGTTGACAACTGTGCCATACAGATTGCAACATAGTCTGGGAGAGATTTTTGATGCACCGATTCCATGGTACAGGGTATGTGAGTTGATATATAAAATGACGCAAGATTCAAGATTTTGTGCTTTTCAGCTAAAATTATTATATAGAATTCTTGCCACCAACAAAATGTTGAATATTTGGGGCATAAAATCATGGAAGCTCTGCAGATTTTGTTGTGAGGATACAGAATCAATAGAAAATTTATTTTGGTATTGCCGTCAGGGTAGCCTGTTTCTGGTCTCAGGTTCAGGAATGGCTGAAAATGCTTAGCATTAATCTGAAATTGACCCTAGAAATAGTACTGTTAGGAGATCTGGAGAGGCCGGGTCAGTCAATTACTAATATACTAATACTCTTAGTAAAAGTATTTATCTTCAACTCGCAATCTGTGGATTCTATTGGATTAGATTGAAATTGTTGGTTAAACATCACAGCATTGTTAATGGTGCATAGAAAGATGGTGTCCAGCAGAGACAGGTGGGAGGGGCTGAGGGAAGCTGAGGGTTGGGATGTGGAACTGGAGACAGGTGGGAGGGGCTGAGGGAAGCTGAGGGTTGGGATGTGGAACTGGAGAGAGGTGGGAGGGGCTGAGGGAAGCTGAGGGTTGGGATGTGGAACTGGAGACAGGTGGGAGGGGCTGAGGGAAGCTGAGGGTTGGGATGTGGAACTGGAGAGAGGTGGGAGGGGCTGAGGGAAGCTGAGGGTTGGGATGTGGAACTCGTTGATAAAGAGGTGTTTTTATGATTAGAAATGTCAAGAGTTCATGAAAACGGTTTGTGGAGTGTTTCGTGCTCAATGTACCCCCCCCCCCCAAATATTTCAGCTGGCCCTTTAATTAAGGGCGTGAGGTTACCGTGGTAACGGTATTACTCGGAAGTCTTGTCAGTCTCTTGGTTAGCAGTTGAACAAGCTCAAACTAACATTGAAAAACAACGTAGTGTGTGAACAACACTATTTTAAATAGCCTAGGAACACAATGACAATCACACTTCAGTAGACTGGCAGGTAAATTGACTGTGTTCCTTCCCCCCCAGGTACTGTTGCTGCATGAGGTGGGATAGCTGTGTGGGATTTGTAGTTTTTTGTGTGATTAGATACCAGCTATGAAACAGCAGAAATACTTAGAGAATAGCTACGACAGCAATTATTTTTGCTATAAATTACAACGTGCACGTTTGCTCATACTTGACTTTTTTTTTGTGTGGCACACATCTATTTTGAATGGTTACTCTGTCGAGCCCTGTTTGAATGGTTACTCTGTCGAGCCTTGTTTGAACGGTTACTCTGTCGAGCCCTGTTTGAATGGTTACTCTGTCAAGTCCTGTTTGAATGGTTACTCTGTCGAGTCCTGTTTGAATGGTTACTCTGTCGAGTCCTGTTTGAATGGTTACTCTGTCGAGTCCTGTTTGAATGGTTACTCTGTCGAGTCCTGTTTGAATGGTTACTCTGTCGAGTCCTGTTTGAATGGTTACTCTGTCGAGTCCTGTTTGAATGGTTACTCTGTCGAGTCCTGTTTGAATGGTTACTCTGTCGAGTCCTGTTTGAATGGTTACTCTGTCGAGTCCTGTTTGAATGGTTACTCTGTCGAGTCCTGTTTGAATGGTTACTCTGTCGAGTCCTGTTTGAATGGTTACTCTGTCGAGTCCTGTTTGAATGGTTACTCTGTCGAGTCCTGTTTGAATGGTTACTCTGTCGAGTCCTGTTTGAATGGTTACTCTGTCGAGTCCTGTTTGAATGGTTACTCTGTCGAGTCCTGTTTGAATGGTTACTCTGTCAAGCCCTGTTTGAATGGTTACTCTGTCGAGTCCTGTTTGAATGGTTACTCTGTCAAGTCCTGTTTGAATGGTTACTCTGTCGAGTCCTGTTTGAACGGTTACTCTGTCGAGCCCTGTTTGAATGGTTACTCTGTCGAGCCCTGTTTGAATGGTTACTCTGTCAAGCCCTGTTTGAATGGTTACTCTGTCGAGTCCTGTTTGAATGGTTACTCTGTCAAGTCCTGTTTGAATGGTTACTCTGTCGAGTCCTGTTTGAACGGTTACTCTGTCGAGCCCTGTTTGAATGGTTACTCTGTCGAGCCTTGTTTGAACGGTTACTCTGTCGAGCCCTGTTTGAATGGTTACTCTGTCGAGTCCTGTTTGAACGGTTACTCTGTCGAGCCCTGTTTGAACGGTTACTCTGTCGAGCCTTGTTTGAACGGTTACTCTGTCGAGCCCTGTTTGAATGGTTACTCTGTCGAGCCCTAGCATGGTTATCATACAGTAAGAGTCTAGGGCTGTCTGTTATAGCACCCTATCCCCTATATAATGTACTGTTGACTTGTAGCTTTGAGTCTGATAGCTGGGTGCTGTTGATTTGTAGCTTTGAGTCTGATAGCTGGGTGCTGTTGATTTGTAGCTTTGAGTCTGATAGCTGGGTGCTGTTGAAATTACTTTTCATCTGACTTCGCCTGCCACTGAAGATGTTTCTCTCTCCACAGCAATCTCTTTCCTGTATATGTTGGCTGCTTGGCGCCCAACACAACACAACCAATGCTACACAGCCTCTTCAGCAGGTAGTAACAGTCTCCGCCACCTCCTCTCCTGTCTCCGCCACCTCCCCTCCTGTCTCCGCCACCTCCTCTCCTGTCTCCGCCACCTCCTCTCCTGTCTCCGCCACCTCCTCTCCTGTCTCCGCCACCTCCTCTCCTGTCTCCGCCACCTCCTCTCCTGTCTCCGCCACCAACTCCCCCTGTCTCTGCCACCTCCTCTCCTGTCCCCGCACCCCCCACTCCTCTCCTGTTCCTCTCTCTTCCACCTCCTTCCCCTTCTCTAGCAGCACATAACCACCCTGTTCAGCTGAGGCAGCACATAACAACCCTGTTCAGCTGAGGCAGCACATAACCACCCTGTTCTGAGGCAACACATAACCAGCTGAGGCAGCACATAACCACCCTGTTCAGCTGAGGCAACACATAACCACCCTGTTCAGCTGAGGCAACACATAACCACCCTGTTCAGCTGAGGCAACACATAACCACCCTGTTCAGCTGAGGCAGCACATAACCACCCTGTTCAGCTGAGGCAACATGTCTCTAGCAGCACATAACCACCCTGTTCAGCTGAGGCAACACATAACCACCCTGTTCAGCTGAGGAGGCAACACATAACCACCCTGTTCAGCTGAGGCAACACATAACCACCCTGTTCAGCTGAGGCAACACATAACCACCCTGTTCAGCTGAGGCAGCACATAACCACCCTGTTCAGCTGAGGCAACACATAACCACCCTGTTCAGCTGAGGCAACACGTCTCTAGCAACACATAACCACCCTGTTCAGCTGAGGCAACACATAACCACCCTGTTCAGCTGAGGCAACACATAACCACCCTGTTCAGCTGAGGCAACATGTCTCTCACAGCACATAACCACCCTGTTCAGCTGAGGCAACACGTCTCTAGCAACACATAACCACCCTGTTCAGCTGAGGCAACACATAACCACCCTGTTCAGCTGAGGCAACATGTCTCTAGCAACACATAACCACCCTGTTCAGCTGAGGCAACACATAACCACCCTGTTCAGCTGAGGCAACACATAACCACCGTGTTCAGCTGAGGTAAACATGTCTTGACCCTGGCTTGTATCTATATATACTGTAAGATGAGACAGTAGGATGACTAGAAGACTGTTAATGGATTGTCTCTCTGTCAGTGCTGGGACTATCCACAGTATCAAGATCCTCCGCTCTTCCAACTGTGCGTTTATCAACTACCACAACATGGACCACTGTGAGAAAGCCATCAGGACTCTACATGTAAGTCTCTGTCTGTACGTCTCTGTCTGTAAACTACCACAACATGTGGTAGAGACGGGGTCGCCCACTAAACGATGTGGTAGAGAGACGGGGTCACCCACTAAACGATGTGGTAGAGACGGGGTCACCCACTAAACGATGTGGTAGAGAGACGGGGTCACCCACTAAACGATGTGGTAAAGAGACGGGATCACCCACTAAACGATGTGGTAGAGACGGGGTCACCCACTAAACGATGTGGTAGAGAGACGGGGTCGCCCACTAAACGATGTGGTAGAGAGACGGGGTCACCCACTAAACGATGTGGTAGAGACGGGGTCACCCACTAAACGATGTGGTAGAGAGACGGGGTCACCCACTAAACGATGTGGTAGAGAGACGGGGTCACCCACTAAACAATGTGGTAGAGAGACGGGGTCACCCACTAAACGATGTGGTAGAGCGACGGGGTCACCCACTAAACGATGTGGTAGAGAGACGGGGTCGCCCACTAAACGATGTGGTAGAGACGGGGTCGCCCACTAAACGATGTGGTAGAGATACGGGGTCGCCCACTAAACGATGTGGTAGAGATACGGGGTCGCCCACTAAACGATGTGGTAGAGATACGGGGTCGCCCACTAAACGATGTGGTAGAGATACGGGGTCGCCCACTAAACGATGTGGTAGAGAGACGGGGTCACCCACTAAACGATGTGGTAGAGAGACGGGGTCGCCCACTAAACGATGTGGTAGAGAGACGGGGTCACCCACTAAACGATGTGATAGAGACGGGATCACCCACTAAACGATGTGGTAGAGAGACGGGGTCGCCCACTAAACGATGTGGTAGAGAGACGGGGTCGCCCACTAAACGATGTGGTAGAGAGACGGGGTCGCCCACTAAACGATGTGGTAGAGAGACAGGGTCACCCACTAAACGATGTGGTAGATATACGGGGTCACCCACTAAACGATGTGGTAGAGAGACGGGGTCACCCACAAAACGATGTGGTATGGACGGGGTCACCCACTAAACGATGTGGTAGAGACGGGGTCGCCCACTAAACGATGTGGTAGAGAGACGCGGTCACCCACTAAACGATGTGGTAGAGAGACGGGGTCACCCACTCAACGATGTGGTAGAGAGACGGGGTCACCCACTCAACGATGTGGTAGAGAGACGGGGTCACCCACTCAACGATGTGGTAGAGAGACGGGGTCACCCACTAAACGATGTGGTAGAGAGACGGGGTCACCCACTAAACGATGTGGTAGAGAGACGGGGTCACCCACTAAACGATGTAGTAGAGACGGGGTCACCCACTAAACGATGTGGTAGAGAGACGGGGTCGCCCACTAAACGATGTGGTAGAGAGACGGGGTCGCCCACTAAACGATGTGGTAGAGAGACGGGGTCGCCCACTAAACGATGTGGTAGAGAGACGGGGTCGCCCACTAAACGATGTGGTAGAGAGACGGGGTCGCCCACTAAACGATGTGGTAGAGAGACGGGGTCGCCCACTAAACGATGTGGTAGAGAGACGGGGTCGCCCACTAAACGATCTGGTAGAGAGACGGGGTCGCCCACTAAACGATCTGGTAGAGAGACGGGGTCGCCCACTAAACGATGTGGTAGAGAGACGGGGTCACCCACTAAACGATGTGGTAGAGACGGGGTCGCCCACTAAACGATGTGGTAGAGACGGGGTCACCCACTAAACGGTGTGGTAGAGAGACGGGGTCACCCACTAAACGGTGTGGTAGAGAGACGGGGTCGCCCACTAAACGATGTGGTAGAGAGACGGGGTCACCCACTAAACGTTTTCCACTTTAATTTTGAGTGTGACTCCAAATCCAGACCTCCATGGGTTGATAAATTTGATTTCCATTGATAATTGTTGTGTGATTTTGTTGTCAGCACATTCAACTATGTAAAGAAAAAAGTATTTAATAAGAATATTTCATTCATTCAGATCTAGGATGTGTTATTTTAGTGTTCCCTTTATTTTTTTGAGCAGTGTATATTGTTCTGTCATATATATTTATATATATTGTTCTGTGTCATATATATATTTATATATATTGTTCTCTCTCATATATATTTATATATATTGTTCTGTGTCATATATATATTTATATATATTGTTCTCTCTCATATATATTTATATATATTGTTCTCTGTGTCAGCCTGTCAACACTAGATTTGCAGAGATAGTTGTCCAGGAAACTTGGTTCTGTCAGCCTGCACTGAGTCTCCAGCTGTTTAAAGTCTGTCTGTCTATGTGTCTTGTCTGTCAGGGTGAGGTGTTGAACGGAGTGATGCTGGCTGTCCGTCACCCTGATAAAGTGATGCAGAAGAAACTGGGCTTGTCCCAATTAGCTTTTACCTTCACCAACGCACCGTGAGTAGAAAACCCACACCCAGCCTCTGGTTGTCGTGACGTGTCTATCATTCATGTGATGACGGCTATTTTATCATATCAACTAACTATGTTTAATTATTACGGGATTAAATGAATCATGTAAAAATTAACTCATTAGTAACTTGGGGCTCCACGGATAAAGTTTGTTTAATGAGTTACCGTTTCCCGAATGAACTCAAGAATATATCAGAATATATCATTATCATACCAGTCATCCATTAATCATTACCTGACATCAGTGTCATTCTGAACGTCGCAAAATTCTTGGATAAACCAGAGACTTACGTCGAACTACTCTCCAGAGACGGACGAGTGGTTTCAGAGAGATGACAACGGCATACAAGTGTAAATATATGTGTTGCATTTCTTTTAGAATGAGTGGTCGTTCATGTGCAAACTATTCATTTTTCATGAGCATAGCTTCCACATGTATGTACCAGCCCACTTCCTCTCTCTGTATCTTACCCCTCTCCATTGTGTAACAAGCCGTCATATCGGGTTAGTCCACTAGGGACTTTTCATTGTGTAACAAGCCGTCATTTCGGGTTAGTCCACTAGGGACTTTTCAATGTGTAACAAGCCGTCATTTCGGGTTAGTCCACTAGTATTTATATTGTGGAGGCACAGGAGCAGCAGTCCCAGTTCTGACACCTCAGTTTTTCCCCACACTGCCAGCGAGTAATCTCTCAGCCATAATGGTCAGACATGGCGCGTAAATGTAAAGTGAGAACTTCCGACAACATTCTCCAGACAATCGGGGTGGGAGGGGGGTGTAATTGGCATCCAACGCGTTCAGAGCTCTGAAATCTGCTTCACATAGAGCGACTCATACAAAGAAAGACCCTCAGCGGCAGGGGGGTCTTAATGGGGGCCACAAAATCTGAACTCATCATGAGGGGCCTCAGGTGTGCGTATCCACATGTGCAGACCCCACCACATTTGGAGCAAAACATTTTAGCAGCCCACCTCTTGACAGTGGAGAGATTATGATTTTATTTTTACAGTTTGTTTTGTGCAATTCTACACATTTTACCATGTGGTGGGAGAGAATATTCAGCGTTTTAACAAATGTCATGCAATTCTACACATTTTGCCGTAGGCTTTAGAGAAACGTTTGCAGTTTTTAGTGATATGACTATCAAAATCAATGAGGGCCCTCCGGTCGGTAATCCGACCATGTTTACTACAAGTTTAGATAGTCTAGCCAGCTAACTTACCGATCTAAAACATGTTGGCTGACATAAGAGAAACTGCTGATGCAAAACGACATTTCAAAATGGCAGCTTGTATATTCTGCTATTCTAACAGACCCCCCCCCTCGCGCCTGAGTTTCTAAACATCCTATGTTGATTTATAAACATATTTTATTACCTTTTTACATCAGCAGCTGTCACTAAGTAACATTTCAGTGTATTCTGAAGCTCTTGTCCGTGTGTTACAGAGAGAAGAGTCAGGAGTGTTACTTCTGGAGAACCACAGGCTGTGTCCGATACAATACCTGCATCTACAGACACGTGCCACAACACAAGGGCATCGACAGGGACAAGGTCAACAAGTGAACAGCAGACAACCACACACCAATAACCTGGTTCTGGAAGCTGGATCAATTCGTTTTCCCCCCAGCTTACTTTTCTAATATAATTTAAAAAAATTTAAGTTATATATATAGACTTAAAATCCATAAGCTATAATTGACTCAACAACCAATAAACAAATGTAGCTTTCTTAATCAACTAGATAATGTAGTTATATGTTGCTGCTGTTTTTCAAAGTTAGCTGGCTAATTTGCTAATCCTGTTTTTTTGGAATTACACCGCTGGGACAGAATCACGACAGGCTTCTATATAGCACCTTATCAATGGAAACCTGTACTGACATGTTCTCATTCACTTTATATTGGAGAAAGTCTTGATATATTGATTGCCTGTTGCCTGTATGGATGCTATTGTGAAACTACATGTCTCTCTTCACCACATTAGTCTTCATCAGGGACACACAGGGAGTTATGGAGATATTCATTATGGAAGACGGACTAGTTTGTTTTTCCTATTATTTTGTTTTTCACTAGCTAGGTTTCCATCCAATTGGTGACAAGATTTTCATGCGAAGATTCTAAAAATCTGCATAAAAACAAAACACACATTTTCCCACCAGTGATGCGTTTCCATCAAACGAACTAGTTGCAGATTTTTTATTTTATTTTTTTATTTCACCTTTATTTAACCAGGTAGGCTAGTTGAGAACAAGTTCTCATTTGCAACTGCGACCTGGCCAAGATAAAGCATAGCAGTGTGAACAGACAACAACACAGAGTTACACATGGAGTAAACAATAAACAAGTCAATAACATGGTAGAAAACGGGCTGTGCGTGATTACATAGCGCACATGAAAATACTTCTTGCGATTTTACATTTCTTTCAACAACAAAAGGTTTCTGTTATTTAGCGTGTGCTGTTGGTACGTGCGCTCTAGCCAACAGCCGGCAGTGTGCAGATACAGGGCTGCTGGCTGGAGCACACGTATAGCCTACATGAGATTTATTATTATTATGGACAAAAGAGAATCATTTTATTTGTCAAACGGCGGTCGAGCATCATGTCAGCAGAATGAGACCCTCGATATTTCTTGGAAAGGAGCATCAAGCTCCGTGCACTTTCACCACCCTGTGAAGTTCATCGTAACTTATTTCATTAGTTTAATAACCTGTATGGGTTCCCATTGAGTCGTAGTGGGAGGACCACACAACTGTGACTCCCA
This sequence comes from Salvelinus alpinus, assembly GCF_045679555.1. NCBI lineage: Eukaryota > Metazoa > Chordata > Actinopteri > Salmoniformes > Salmonidae > Salvelinus > Salvelinus alpinus. The sequence goes on along the minus strand of NC_092110.1, from coordinate 46,934,786 downwards.
AGTTAACTTAGAGAAATGATGGTTATTATATCAATATTTGCTCATAAAGTCCGACTGGTTTCATGTTTTGTCGACATTTGGAAAGTTTACCGAAAATGTTTGTTTACATCAGACCTGTCGTGACTTTTTTTTTTGTATTTTACTCGCATGAAAAGGTTGGATGGAAACCTGGTTACAAATATGGTTGAATCAACAGGTTTCCTTGATGTAGTGTTATCAGGAATGGTCTTTGGTGTTTTTCATTAGTTCAATGTGTATAATAAATTGAGAGGAGCTTTGTTAAATTGTGTTGTGTTTAGTTAGTGTCTGTTTTCACATCAAAAGTGGACCACTTTTATTTTATAAAGACTTCATTTTGGGACCAAAAGAAGTGTATTAATGTATAATAAAGAGAATACGCCAAAGGTAGAACTGGCTGGACGATGGGAACACAACTAAACTAGCTGAAAACCATAATACACAGTGATTCTATTGTAATTTCAATACTGTTATTGTCCACCAGATGGCAGTGTTTAGTAGTTTAACCTCATTTCAATACTGTTATTGTCCACCAGATGGCAGTGTTTAGTAGTTTAACCTCATTTCAATACTGTTATTGTCCACCAGATGGCAGTGTTTAGTAGTTTAACCTAATTTCAATATTGTTATTGTCCACCAGATGGCAGTGTTTAGTAGTTTAACCTCGGTCTCCTGTTCTACCACGGCTGCCTGCAAAATAGGTTTTCTGAACACTTAATTTGCTATCCGCTGACATGACTTTACCTACTTTGATCTGAATGGCATACTTGTTTCTAATAATGGCATACTTGTTTCTATGTTGTTTCTATGTTTCAAGTCTTTTGGTTACAGACACATTCCATTAATCATTAAATTGATCTTTCAGATTTATTTTGTCTGTGTTATTTAATTAGTGGTGTAATATGAACACGTTACTGTTTTGACACTGACATTTAAGAAATATACATTTCAGTTCAGACATCTCTTATCTCATGTCTAATTACTCAGTCATGACTAGTGCTTAATCCTCTTAAACCCTGTTCCCTGGATGGAGTATATATCGGCTCACAGATTCTCAGCTGTAACGCCGCAGGTTCTGTGTTACTGTAACGCGGTGGGTTCTGTTACTGTAACGCCGCAGGTTCTCTGTTACTGTAACGCGGTGGGTTCTGTGTTACTGTAACGCGGTGGGTTCTGTTACTGTAACGCCGCAGGTTCTCTGTTACTGTAACGCGGTGGGTTCTGTGTTACTGTAACGTGGCGGGTTCTGTTACTGTAACGCGGTGGGTTCTGTGTTACTGTAACGCCGCAGGTTCTGTGTTACTGTAATGTGGCGGGTTCTGTTACTGTAACGCGGTGGGTTCTGTTACTGTAACGCCGCAGGTATCTCTGTTACTGTAACGCCGCAGGTTCTGTGTTACTGTAACGCCGCAGGTTCTGTGTTACTGTAACGCCGCAGGTTCTGTGTTACTGTAACGCCGCAGGTTCTGTGTTACTGTAACGCCGCAGGTTCTGTGTTACTGTAACGCCGCAGGTTCTGTGTTACTGTAACGCCGCAGGTTCTGTGTTACTGTAACGCCGCAGGTTCTGTGTTACTGTAACGCCGCAGGTTCTGTGTTACTGTAACGCCGCAGGTTCTGTGTTACTGTAACGCCGCAGGTTCTGTGTTACTGTAACGCCGCAGGTATCTGTGTTACTGTAACGCCGCAGGTATCTGTGTTACTGTAACGCCGCAGGTATCTGTGTTACTGTAACGCCGCAGGTATCTGTGTTACTGTAACGCCGCAGGTATCTGTGTTACTGTAACGCCGCAGGTATCTGTGTTACTGTAACGCCGCAGGTATCTGTGTTACTGTAACGCCGCAGGTATCTGTGTTACTGTAACGCCGCAGGTATCTGTGTTACTGTAACGCCGCAGGTTCTGTGTTACTGTAACGCCGCAGGTTCTGTGTTACTGTAACGCCGCAGGTTCTGTGTTACTGTAACGCGGCGGGTATCTGTGTTACTGTAACGCCGCAGGTTCTGTGTTACTGTAACGCCGCAGGTTCTGTGTTACTGTAACGCCGCAGGTTCTGTGTTACTGTAACGCCGCAGGTTCTGTGTTACTGTAACGCCGCAGGTTCTGTGTTACTGTAACGCCGCAGGTATCTGTGTTACTGTAACGCCGCAGGTTCTGTGTTACTGTAACGCCGCAGGTATCTGTGTTACTGTAACGCCGCAGGTATCTGTGTTACTGTAACGCCGCAGGTTCTGTGTTACTGTAACGCCGCAGGTTCTGTGTTACTGTAACGCCGCAGGTTCTGTGTTACTGTAACGCGGCGGGTTCTGTGTTACTGTAACGCGGCGGGTTCTGTGTTACTGTAACGCGGCGGGTTCTGTTACTGTAACGCCGCAGGTTCTGTGTTACTGTAACGCCGCAGGTTCTGTGTTACTGTAACGCCGCAGGTTCTGTGTTACTGTAACGCCGCAGGTTCTGTGTTACTGTAACGCGGCGGGTTCTGTTACTGTAACGCCGCAGGTTCTGTGTTACTGTAACGCGGCGGGTTCTGTTACTGTAACGCAGCAGGTTCTGTGTTACTGTAACGCCGCAGGTTCTGTGTTACTGTAACGCGGCGGGTTCTGTTACTGTAACGCCGCAGGTTCTGTGTTACTGTAACGCCGCAGGTTCTGTGTTACTGTAACGCCGCAGGTTCTGTGTTACTGTAACGCGGCGGGTTCTGTTACTGTAACGCGGCGGGTTCTGTTACTGTAACGCCGCAGGTTCTGTGTTACTGTAACGCGGCGGGTTCTGTGTTACTGTAACGCGGCGGGTTCTGTGTTACTGTAACGCGGCGGGTTCTGTGTTACTGTAACGCGGCGGGTTCTGTGTTACTGTAACGCCGCAGGTTCTGTGTTACTGTAACGCCGCAGGTTCTGTTACTGTAACGCGGCGGGTTCTGTTACTGTAACGCGGCGGGTTCTGTTACTGTAACGCGGCGGGTTCTGTTACTGTAACGCGGCGGGTTCTGTTACTGTAACGCCGCAGGTATCTGTTACTGTAACGCGGCGGGTTCTGTTACTGTAACGCGGCGGGTTCTGTTACTGTAACGCGGCGGGTTCTGTTACTGTAACGCGGCGGGTTCTGTTACTGTAACGCGGCGGGTTCTGTTACTGTAACGCGGCGGGTTCTGTGTTACTGTAACGCGGCGGGTTCTGTGTTACTGTAACGCGGCGGGTTCTGTGTTACTGTAACGCGGCGGGTTCTGTTACTGTAACGCGGCGGGTTCTGTGTTACTGTAACGCGGCGGGTTCTGTGTTACTGTAACGCGGCGGGTTCTGTGTTACTGTAACGCGGCGGGTTCTGTTACTGTAACGCGGCGGGTTCTGTGTTACTGTAACGCGGCGGGTTCTGTTACTGTAACGCGGCGGGTTCTGTGTTACTGTAACGCGGCGGGTTCTGTTATGAAATATTTGTGGTATGAATGACAGAAGACCACCTCCTAGCTGAAATGGGTGTCTATAGTGTGTCTATAGTGTGTGTGTGTGTGAGCTGTTGGCAACTATGAATACTGTGCTACAGGTCACAGCCGAAGACTGGTGGCGTGTTGAAATTCAAGACTGCATTCCTCTGGTCATTTCTCTCTGAAGACTGAGACAGAGGGGTTGAAAAGGCTTCGAGACACAATTCAAGGCCACAAAGAGAGCATCCAAGACTTTGCTCGTCAGTGCAGAGTTCTGTGTACGCGCTGTAAGCCTGGTCACGCTGAAAAAGGAAATGGTCAATCTCATACTTGGAAATTGTCCAGCAGTCTCAAGAGGGACAGCCCACACAGTTGATGAGCTGGTGCGGCTTGGGACCCACATAGAAGCTGACTTGTCAGCATTTACCCAGTTCTAGTGGGTGGTCTATCTCAGGCAGGTCAGACCACTAGAACTGGGTAAATGCTATCTCAGGCAGGTCAGACCACTAGAACTGGGTAAATGCTATCTCAGGCAGGTCAGACCACTAGAACTGGGTAAATGCTATCTGAGGCAGGTCAGACCACTAGAACTGGGTAAATGCTATCTGAGGCAGGTCAGACCACTAGAACTGGGTAAATGCTATCTCAGGCAGGTCAGACCACTAGAACTGGGTAAATGCTATCTCAGGCAGGTCAGACCACTAGAACTGGGTAAATGCTATCTCAGGCAGGTCAGACCACTAGAACTGGGTAAATGCTATCTCAGGCAGGTCAGACCACTAGAACTGGGTAAATGCTATCTCAGGCAGGTCAGACCACTAGAACTAGGTAAATGCCATCTCAGGCAGGTCAGACCACTAGAACTGGGTAAATGCCATCTCAGGCAGGTCAGACCACTAGAACTGGGTAAATGCTATCTCAGGCAGGTCAGACCACTAGAACTGGGTAAATGCTATCTCAGGCAGGTCAGACCACTAGAACTGGGTAAATGCTATCTCAGGCAGGTCAGACCACTAGAACTGGGTAAATGCTATCTCAGGCAGGTCAGACCACTAGAACTGGGTAAATGCTATCTCAGGCAGGTCAGACCACTAGAACTGGGTAAATGCTATCTCAGGCAGGTCAGACCACTAGAACTGGGTAAATGCTATCTCAGGCAGGTCAGACCACTAGAACTAGGTAAATGCCATCTCAGGCAGGTCAGACCACTAGAACTGGGTAAATGCCATCTCAGGCAGGTCAGACCACTAGAACTGGGTAAATGCTATCTCAGGCAGGTCAGACCACTAGAACTGGGTAATTGCAATCTCAAGCAGGTCAGACCACTAGAACTGGGTAAATGCCATCTCAGGCAGGTCAGACCACTAGAACTGGGTAAATGCTATCTCAGGCAGGTCAGACCACTAGAACTGGGTAATTGCAATCTCAAGCAGGTCAGACCACTAGAACTGGGTAAATGCCATCTCAGGCAGGTCAGACCATCTACTAGAACTGGGTAAATGCTATCTCAGGCAGGTCAGACCACTAGAACTAGGTAAATGCTATCTCAGGCAGGTCAGACCACTAGAACTGGGTAAATGCCATCTCAGGCAGGTCAGACCACTAGAACTGGGTAAATGCTATCTCAGGCAGGTCAGACCACTAGAACTGGGTAATTGCAATCTCAGGCAGGTAAGACCACTAGAACTGGGTAAATGCCATCTCAGGCAGGTCAGACCACTAGAACTGGGTAAATGCCATCTCAGGCAGGTCAGACCACTAGAACTAGGTAAATGCTATCTCAGGCAGGTCAGACAATCTACTAGAACTGGGTAAATGCCATCTCAGGCAGGTCAGACCACTAGAACTGGGTAAATGCCATCTCAGGCAGGTCAGACCACTAGAACTGGGTAAATGCCATCTCAGGCAGGTCAGACCACTAGAACTGGGTAAATGCTATCTCAGGCAGGTCAGACCACTAGAACTGGGTAATTGCAATCTCAGGCAGGTCAGACCACTAGAACTGGGTAAATGCCATCTCAGGCAGGTCAGACCATCTACTAGAACTGGGTAAATGCTATCTCAGGCAGGTCAGACCACTAGAACTAGGTAAATGCCATCTCAGGCAGGTCAGACCATCTACTAGAACTGGGTAAATGCTATCTCAGGCAGGTAAGACCACTAGAACTGGGTAAATGCCATCTCAGGCAGGTCAGACCACTAGAACTGGGTAAATGCCATCTCAGGCAGGTCAGACCACTAGAACTGGGTAAATGCCATCTCAGGCAGGTCAGACCATCTACTACAACTGGGTAAATGCTATCTCAGGCAGGTCAGACCACTAGAACTGGGTAAATGCTATCTCAGGCAGAGAGCAGTTCAAAGCCAGAGGTCCAGCAAGGACCAGGAGAAGTGGCCCCCAGATGGAGGCCAAGGAACCTGATCCACAGTCCATCTGAATACAGTGTCCTGACCACCCTAGTAACCAGGGAAGACCCCTGACCAGCCTAGTAACCAGGGAAAGACCCCTGACCAGCCTAGTAACCAGGGAAGACCCCTGACCAGCCTAGTAACCAGGGAAGACCCCTGACCAGCCTAGTAACCAGGGAAGACCCCTGACCAGCCTAGTAACCAGGGAAGACCCAAAGTGTTCATTCACTCTGTTACAGGAATCACTCTGGAAACTGAGAAAGAAACCACAATCTCTGACCACATGTTCTGAGCAAGTATTTGTCTTAGCAGATGGACAAAGCCATACGTCCTGTGGACATGCCAAGCTGCTCTACACTTAGTGATGCACAAATCACACCTGGCCTTCCCTACTGTGTTGGGTCTGGCCTTCCCTACTGTGTTGGGTCTGGCCTTCCCTACTGTGCTGGGTCTGGCCTTCCCTACTGTGCTGGGTCTGGCCTTCCCTACTGTGCTGGGTCTGCACTTCCCTACTGTGCTGGGTCTGGCCTTCCCTACTGTGCTGGGTCTGGCCTTCCCTACTGTGCTGGGTCTCGCCTTCCCTACTGTGCTGGGTCTGACCTTCCCTACTGTGCTGGGTCTCGCCTTCCCTACTGTGCTGGGTCTGACCTTCCCTACTGTGCTGGGTCTGACCTTCCCTACTGTGCTGTGCTGGGTCTGGCCTTCCCTACTCTGCTGTGCTGAGTTGGTTAATGGTTAACTAACTATAGATGTCCTCAGATGGTTAACTAACTATAGAGGTCCTCAGATGGTTAACTAACTATAGAGGTCCTCAGATGGTTAACTAACTATAGAGGTCCTCAGATGGTTAACTAACTATAGAGGTCCTCAGATGGTTAACTAACTATAGAGGTCCTCAGATGGTTAACTAACTATAGAGGTCCTCAGATGGTTAACTAACTATAGAGGTCCTCAGATGGTTAACTAACTATAGAGGTCCTCAGATGGTTAACTAACTATAGAGGTCCTCAGATGGTTAACTAACTATAGAGGTCCTCAGATGGTTAACTAACTATAGAGGTCCTCAGATGGTTAACTAACTATAGAGGTCCTCAGATGGTTAACTAACTATAGAGGTCCTCAGATGGTTAACTAACTATAGAGGTCCTCAGATGGTTAACTAACTATAGAGGTCCTCAGATGGTTAACTAACTATAGAGGTCCTCAGATGGTTAACTAACTATAGAGGTCCTCAGATGGTTAACTAACTATAGAGGTCCTGAGATGGTTAACTAACTATAGAGGTCCTCAGATGGTTAACTAACTATAGAGGTCCTCAGATGGTTAACTAACTATAGAGGTCCTCAGATGGTTAACTAACTATAGAGGTCCTCAGATGGTTAACTAACTATAGAGGTCCTCAGATGGTTAACTAACTATAGAGGTCCTCAGATGGTTAACTAACTATAGAGGTCCTCAGATGGTTAACTAACTATAGAGGTCCTCAGATGGTTAACTAACTATAGAGGTCCTGAGATGGTTAACTAACTATAGAGGTCCTCAGATGGTTAACTAACTATAGAGGTCCTCAGATGGTTAACTAACTATAGAGGTCCTCAGATGGTTAACTAACTATAGAGGTTAACTAACTATAGAGGTCCTCAGATGGTTAACTAACTATAGAGGTCCTCAGATGGTTAACTAACTATAGAGGTCCTCAGATGGTTAACTAACTATAGAGGTCCTCAGATGGTTAACTAACTATAGAGGTCCTCAGATGGTTAACTAACTATAGAGGTCCTCAGATGGTTAACTAACTATAGAGGTCCTCAGATGGTTAACTAACTATAGAGGTCCTCAGATGGTTAACTAACTATAGAGGTCCTCAGATGGTTAACTAACTATAGAGGTCCTCAGATGGTTAACTAACTATAGAGGTCCTCAGATGGTTAACTAACTATAGAGGTCCTCAGATGGTTAACTAACTATAGAGGTCCTCAGATGGTTAACTAACTATAGAGGTCCTGAGATGGTTAACTAACTATAGAGGTCCTGAGATGGTTAACTAACTATAGAGGTCCTCAGATGGTTAACTAACTATAGAGGTCCTCAGATGGTTAACTAACTATAGAGGTTAACTAACTATAGAGGTCCTGAGATGGTTAACTAACTATAGAGGTCCTGAGATGGTTAACTAACTATAGAGGTCCTCAGATGGTTAACTAACTATAGAGGTCCTCAGATGGTTAACTAACTATAGAGGTCCTCAGATGGTTAACTAACTATAGAGGTCCTGAGATGGTTAACTAACTATAGAGGTCCTGAGATGGTTAACTAACTATAGAGGTCCTCAGATGGTTAACTAACTATAGAGGTCCTCAGATGGTTAACTAACTATAGAGGTCCTCAGATGGTTAACTAACTATAGAGGTCCTCAGATGGTTAACTAACTATAGAGGTCCTCAGATGGTTAACTAACTATAGAGGTCCTCAGATGGTTAACTAACTATAGAGGTCCTCAGATGGTTAACTAACTATAGAGGTCCTCAGATGGTTAACTAACTATAGAGGTCCTCAGATGGTTAACTAACTATAGAGGTCCTCAGATGGTTAACTAACTATAGAGGTCCTCAGATGGTTAACTAACTATAGAGGTCCTCAGATGGTTAACTAACTATAGAGGTTAACTAACTATAGAGGTCCTCAGATGGTTAACTAACTATAGAGGTCCTCAGATGGTTAACTAACTATAGAGGTCCTCAGATGGTTAACTAACTATAGAGGTCCTCAGATGGTTAACTAACTATAGAGGTCCTCAGATGGTTAACTAACTATAGAGGTCCTCAGATGGTTAACTAACTATAGAGGTCCTCAGATGGTTAACTAACTATAGAGGTCCTCAGATGGTTAACTAACTATAGAGGTCCTCAGATGGTTAACTAACTATAGAGGTCCTCAGATGGTTAACTAACTATAGAGGTCCTCAGATGGTTAACTAACTATAGAGGTCCTCAGATGGTTAACTAACTATAGAGGTCCTCAGATGGTTAACTAACTATAGAGGTCCTCAGATGGTTAACTAACTATAGAGGTCCTCAGATGGTTAACTAACTATAGAGGTCCTCAGATGGTTAACTAACTATAGAGGTCCTCAGATGGTTAACTAACTATAGAGGTCCTCAGATGGTTAACTAACTATAGAGGTCCTCAGGTGGTTAACTAACTATAGAGGTCCTCAGATGGTTAACTAACTATAGAGGTCCTCAGATGGTTAACTAACTATAGAGGTCCTCAGATGGTTAACTAACTATAGAGGTCCTCAGATGGTTAACTAACTATAGAGGTCCTGAGATGGTTAACTAACTATAGAGGTCCTGAGATGGTTAACTAACTATAGAGGTCCTCAGATGGTTAACTAACTATAGAGGTCCTCAGATGGTTAACTAACTATAGAGGTTAACTAACTATAGAGGTCCTGAGATGGTTAACTAACTATAGAGGTCCTGAGATGGTTAACTAACTATAGAGGTCCTCAGATGGTTAACTAACTATAGAGGTCCTCAGGTGGTTAACTAACTATAGAGGTCCTCAGATGGTTAACTAACTATAGAGGTCCTCAGATGGTTAACTAACTATAGAGGTCCTCAGATGGTTAACTAACTATAGAGGTCCTCAGATGGTTAACTAACTATAGAGGTCCTCAGATGGTTAACTAACTATAGAGGTCCTCAGATGGTTAACTAACTATAGAGGTCCTCAGATGGTTAACTAACTATAGAGGTCCTCAGATGGTTAACTAACTATAGAGGTCCTCAGATGGTTAACTAACTATAGAGGTCCTCAGATGGTTAACTAACTATAGAGGTCCTCAGATGGTTAACTAACTATAGATGTTCTCAGATGGTTAACTAACTATAGAGGTCCTCAGATGGTTAACTAACTATAGAGGTCCTCAGATGGTTAACTAACTATAGAGGTCCTCAGATGGTTAACTAACTATAGAGGTCCTCAGATGGTTAACTAACTATAGAGGTCCTCAGATGGTTAACTAACTATAGAGGTCCTCAGATGGTTAACTAACTATAGAGGTCCTCAGATGGTTAACTAACTATAGAGGTCCTCAGATGGTTAACTAACTATAGAGGTCCTCAGATGGTTAACTAACTATAGAGGTCCTCAGATGGTTAACTAACTATAGATGTCCTCAGATGGTTAACTAACTATAGAGGTCCTCAGATGGTTAACTAACTATAGAGGTCCTCAGATGGTTAACTAACTATAGAGGTCCTCAGATGGTTAACTAACTATAGAGGTCCTCAGATGGTTAACTAACTATAGAGGTCCTCAGATGGTTAACTAACTATAGAGGTCCTCAGATGGTTAACTAACTATAGAGGTTAACTAACTATAGAGGTCCTCAGATGGTTAACTAACTATAGAGGTCCTCAGATGGTTAACTAACTATAGAGGTCCTCAGATGGTTAACTAACTATAGAGGTCCTCAGATGGTTAACTAACTATAGAGGTCCTCAGATGGTTAACTAACTATAGAGGTCCTCAGATGGTTAACTAACTATAGAGGTCCTCAGATGGTTAACTAACTATAGGGGTCCTCAGATGGTTAACTAACTATAGAGGTCCTCAGATGGTTAACTAACTATAGAGGTCCTCAGATGGTTAACTAACTATAGAGGTCCTCAGATGGTTAACTAACTATAGAGGTCCTCAGATGGTTAACTAACTATAGAGGTCCTCAGATGGTTAACTAACTATAGAGGTCCTCAGATGGTTAACTAACTATAGAGGTCCTCAGATGGTTAACTAACTATAGAGGTCCTCAGATGGTTAACTAACTATAGAGGTCCTCAGATGGTTAACTAACTATAGAGGTCCTCAGATGGTTAACTAACTATAGAGGTCCTCAGATGGTTAACTAACTATAGAGGTCCTCAGATGGTTAACTAACTATAGAGGTCCTCAGATGGTTAACTAACTATAGAGGTCCTCAGATGGTTAACTAACTATAGAGGTCCTCAGATGGTTAACTAACTATAGGGGTCCTCAGATGGTTAACTAACTATAGAGGTCCTCAGATGGTTAACTAACTATAGAGGTCCTCAGATGGTTAACTAACTATAGAGGTCCTCAGATGGTTAACTAACTATAGAGGTCCTCAGATGGTTAACTAACTATAGAGGTCCTCAGATGGTTAACTAACTATAGAGGTCCTCAGATGGTTAACTAACTATAGAGGTCCTCAGATGGTTAACTAACTATAGAGGTCCTCAGATGGTTAACTAACTATAGAGGTCCTCAGATGGTTAACTAACTATAGAGGTCCTCAGATGGTTAACTAACTATAGAGGTCCTCAGATGGTTAACTAACTATAGAGGTCCTCAGATGGTTAACTAACTATAGAGGTCCTCAGATGGTTAACTAACTATAGGGGTCCTCAGATGGTTAACTAACTATAGAGGTCCTCAGATGGTTAACTAACTATAGAGGTCCTCAGATGGTTAACTAACTATAGAGGTCCTCAGATGGTTAACTAACTATAGAGGTCCTCAGATGGTTAACTAACTATAGGGGTCCTCAGATGGTTAACTAACTATAGAGGTCCTCAGATGGTTAACTAACTATAGAGGTCCTCAGATGGTTAACTAACTATAGAGGTCCTCAGATGGTTAACTAACTATAGAGGTCCTCAGATGGTTAACTAACTATAGAGGTCCTCAGATGGTTAACTAACTATAGAGGTCCTCAGATGGTTAACTAACTATAGAGGTCCTCAGATGGTTAACTAACTATAGAGGTCCTCAGATGGTTAACTAACTATAGAGGTCCTCAGATGGTTAACTAACTATAGAGGTCCTCAGATGGTTAACTAACTATAGAGGTTAACTAACTATAGAGGTCCTCAGATGGTTAACTAACTATAGAGGTCCTCAGATGGTTAACTAACTATAGAGGTCCTCAGATGGTTAACTAACTATAGAGGTCCTCAGATGGTTAACTAACTATAGAGGTCCTCAGATGGTTAACTAACTATAGAGGTCCTCAGATGGTTAACTAACTATAGAGGTCCTCAGATGGTTAACTAACTATAGAGGTCCTCAGATGGTTAACTAACTATAGAGGTCCTCAGATGGTTAACTAACTATAGAGGTCCTCAGATGGTTAACTAACTATAGAGGTCCTCAGATGGTTAACTAACTATAGAGGTCCTCAGATGGTTAACTAACTATAGAGGTCCTCAGATGGTTAACTAACTATAGAGGTCCTCAGATGGTTAACTAACTATAGAGGTTAACTAACTATAGAGGTCCTGAGATGGTTAACTAACTATAGAGGTCCTGAGATGGTTAACTAACTATAGAGGTCCTCAGATGGTTAACTAACTATAGAGGTCCTCAGATGGTTAACTAACTATAGAGGTCCTCAGATGGTTAACTAACTATAGAGGTCCTGAGATGGTTAACTAACTATAGAGGTCCTGAGATGGTTAACTAACTATAGAGGTCCTCAGATGGTTAACTAACTATAGAGGTCCTCAGATGGTTAACTAACTATAGAGGTCCTCAGATGGTTAACTAACTATAGAGGTCCTCAGATGGTTAACTAACTATAGAGGTCCTCAGATGGTTAACTAACTATAGAGGTCCTCAGATGGTTAACTAACTATAGAGGTCCTCAGATGGTTAACTAACTATAGAGGTCCTCAGATGGTTAACTAACTATAGAGGTCCTCAGATGGTTAACTAACTATAGAGGTCCTCAGATGGTTAACTAACTATAGAGGTCCTCAGATGGTTAACTAACTATAGAGGTCCTCAGATGGTTAACTAACTATAGAGGTCCTCAGATGGTTAACTAACTATAGAGGTCCTCAGATGGTTAACTAACTATAGAGGTCCTCAGATGGTTAACTAACTATAGAGGTCCTCAGATGGTTAACTAACTATAGAGGTCCTCAGATGGTTAACTAACTATAGAGGTCCTCAGATGGTTAACTAACTATAGAGGTCCTCAGATGGTTAACTAACTATAGAGGTCCTCAGATGGTTAACTAACTATAGAGGTCCTCAGATGGTTAACTAACTATAGATGTTCTCAGATGGTTAACTAACTATAGAGGTCCTCAGATGGTTAACTAACTATAGAGGTCCTCAGATGGTTAACTAACTATAGAGGTCCTCAGATGGTTAACTAACTATAGAGGTCCTCAGATGGTTAACTAACTATAGAGGTCCTCAGATGGTTAACTAACTATAGAGGTCCTCAGATGGTTAACTAACTATAGAGGTCCTCAGATGGTTAACTAACTATAGAGGTCCTCAGATGGTTAACTAACTATAGAGGTCCTCAGATGGTTAACTAACTATAGAGGTCCTCAGATGGTTAACTAACTATAGATGTCCTCAGATGGTTAACTAACTATAGAGGTCCTCAGATGGTTAACTAACTATAGAGGTCCTCAGATGGTTAACTAACTATAGAGGTCCTCAGATGGTTAACTAACTATAGAGGTCCTCAGATGGTTAACTAACTATAGAGGTCCTCAGATGGTTAACTAACTATAGAGGTCCTCAGATGGTTAACTAACTATAGAGGTTAACTAACTATAGAGGTCCTCAGATGGTTAACTAACTATAGAGGTCCTCAGATGGTTAACTAACTATAGAGGTCCTCAGATGGTTAACTAACTATAGAGGTCCTCAGATGGTTAACTAACTATAGAGGTCCTCAGATGGTTAACTAACTATAGAGGTCCTCAGATGGTTAACTAACTATAGAGGTCCTCAGATGGTTAACTAACTATAGAGGTCCTCAGATGGTTAACTAACTATAGGGGTCCTCAGATGGTTAACTAACTATAGAGGTCCTCAGATGGTTAACTAACTATAGAGGTCCTCAGATGGTTAACTAACTATAGAGGTCCTCAGATGGTTAACTAACTATAGAGGTCCTCAGATGGTTAACTAACTATAGAGGTCCTCAGATGGTTAACTAACTATAGAGGTCCTCAGATGGTTAACTAACTATAGAGGTCCTCAGATGGTTAACTAACTATAGAGGTCCTCAGATGGTTAACTAACTATAGAGGTCCTCAGATGGTTAACTAACTATAGAGGTCCTCAGATGGTTAACTAACTATAGAGGTCCTCAGATGGTTAACTAACTATAGAGGTCCTCAGATGGTTAACTAACTATAGAGGTCCTCAGATGGTTAACTAACTATAGAGGTCCTCAGATGGTTAACTAACTATAGAGGTCCTCAGATGGTTAACTAACTATAGAGGTCCTCAGATGGTTAACTAACTATAGAGGTCCTCAGATGGTTAACTAACTATAGAGGTCCTCAGATGGTTAACTAACTATAGAGGTCCTCAGATGGTTAACTAACTATAGAGGTCCTCAGATGGTTAACTAACTATAGAGGTCCTCAGATGGTTAACTAACTATAGAGGTCCTCAGATGGTTAACTAACTATAGAGGTCCTCAGATGGTTAACTAACTATAGAGGTCCTCAGATGGTTAACTAACTATAGAGGTCCTCAGATGGTTAACTAACTATAGAGGTCCTCAGATGGTTAACTAACTATAGAGGTCCTCAGATGGTTAACTAACTATAGAGGTCCTCAGATGGTTAACTAACTATAGAGGTCCTCAGATGGTTAACTAACTATAGAGGTCCTCAGATGGTTAACTAACTATAGAGGTCCTCAGATGGTTAACTAACTATAGAGGTCCTCAGATGGTTAACTAACTATAGAGGTCCTCAGATGGTTAACTAACTATAGAGGTCCTCAGATGGTTAACTAACTATAGAGGTCCTCAGATGGTTAACTAACTATAGAGGTCCTCAGATGGTTAACTAACTATAGAGGTCCTCAGATGGTTAACTAACTATAGAGGTCCTCAGATGGTTAACTAACTATAGAGGTCCTCAGATGGTTAACTAACTATAGAGGTCCTCAGATGGTTAACTAACTATAGAGGTCCTCAGATGGTTAACTAACTATAGAGATCCTCAGATGGTTAACTAACTATAGAGGTCCTCAGATGGTTAACTAACTATAGAGGTCCTCAGATGGTTAACTAACTATATAGGTCCTCAGATGGTTAACTAACTATAGAGGTCCTCAGATGGTTAACTAACTATAGAGGTCCTCAGATGGTTAACTAACTATAGAGGTCCTCAGATGGTTAACTAACTATAGAGGTCCTCAGATGGTTAACTAACTATAGAGGTCCTCAGATGGTTAACTAACTATAGATGTCCTCAGATGGTTAACTAACTATAGAGGTCCTCAGATGGTTAACTAACTATAGAGGTCCTCAGATGGTTAACTAACTATAGAGGTCCTCAGATGGTTAACTAACTATAGAGGTCCTCAGATGGTTAACTAACTATAGAGGTCCTCAGATGGTTAACTAACTATAGAGGTCCTCAGATGGTTAACTAACTATAGAGGTCCTCAGATGGTTAACTAACTACAGAGGTCCTCAGATGGTTAACTAACTATAGAGGTCCTCAGATGGTTAACTAACTATAGAGGTCCTCAGATGGTTAACTAACTATAGAGGTCCTCAGATGGTTAACTAACTATAGAGGTTAACTAACTATAGAGGTCATCAGATGGTTAACTAACTATAGAGGTCCTCAGATGGTTAACTAACTATAGAGGTCCTCAGATGGTTAACTAACTATAGAGGTCCTCAGATGGTTAACTAACTATAGAGGTTAACTAACTATAGATGTCCTCAGATGGTTAACTAACTATAGGGGTCCTCAGATGGTTAACTAACTATAGAGGTCCTCAGATGGTTAACTAACTATAGAGGTCCTCAGATGGTTAACTAACTATAGAGGTCCTCAGATGGTTAACTAACTACAGAGGTCCTCAGATGGTTAACTAACTATAGAGGTCCTCAGATGGTTAACTAACTACAGAGGTCCTCAGATGGTTAACTAACTATAGAGGTCCTCAGATGGTTAACTAACTATAGAGGTCCTCAGATGGTTAACTAACTACAGATGTCCTCAGATGGTTAACTAACTATAGGGGTCCTCAGATGGTTAACTAACTATAGAGGTCCTCAGATGGTTAACTAACTATAGAGGTCCTCAGATGGTTAACTAACTATAGAGGTCCTCAGATGGTTAACTAACTATAGAGGTCCTCAGATGGTTAACTAACTATAGAGGTCCTCAGATGGTTAACTAACTATAGAGGTCCTCAGATGGTTAACTAACTATAGAGGTCCTCAGATGGTTAACTAACTATAGAGGTCCTCAGATGGTTAACTAACTATAGAGGTCCTCAGATGGTTAACTAACTATAGAGGTCCTCAGATGGTTAACTAACTATAGAGGTCCTCAGATGGTTAACTAACTATAGAGGTCCTCAGATGGTTAACTAACTATAGAGGTCCTCAGATGGTTAACTAACTATAGAGGTCCTCAGATGGTTAACTAACTATAGAGGTCCTCAGATGGTTAACTAACTATAGAGGTCCTCAGATGGTTAACTAACTATAGAGGTCCTCAGATGGTTAACTAACTATAGAGGTCCTCAGATGGTTAACTAACTATAGAGGTCCTCAGATGGTTAACTAACTATAGAGGTCCTCAGATGGTTAACTAACTATAGAGGTCCTCAGATGGTTAACTAACTATAGAGGTCCTCAGATGGTTAACTAACTATAGAGGTCCTCAGATGGTTAACTAACTATAGAGGTCCTCAGATGGTTAACTAACTATAGAGGTCCTCAGATGGTTAACTAACTATAGAGGTCCTCAGATGGTTAACTAACTATAGAGGTCCTCAGATGGTTAACTAACTATAGAGGTCCTCAGATGGTTAACTAACTATAGAGGTCCTCAGATGGTTAACTAACTATAGAGGTCCTCAGATGGTTAACTAACTATAGAGGTCCTCAGATGGTTAACTAACTATAGAGGTCCTCAGATGGTTAACTAACTATAGAGGTCCTCAGATGGTTAACTAACTATAGAGGTCCTCAGATGGTTAACTAACTATAGAGGTCCTCAGATGGTTAACTAACTATAGAGGTCCTCAGATGGTTAACTAACTATAGAGGTCCTCAGATGGTTAACTAACTATAGAGGTCCTCAGATGGTTAACTAACTATAGAGGTCCTCAGATGGTTAACTAACTATAGAGGTCCTCAGATGGTTAACTAACTATAGAGGTCCTCAGATGGTTAACTAACTATAGAGGTCCTCAGATGGTTAACTAACTATAGAGGTCCTCAGATGGTTAACTAACTATAGAGGTCCTCAGATGGTTAACTAACTATAGAGGTCCTCAGATGGTTAACTAACTATAGAGGTCCTCAGATGGTTAACTAACTATAGAGGTCCTCAGATGGTTAACTAACTATAGAGGTCCTCAGATGGTTAACTAACTATAGAGGTCCTCAGATGGTTAACTAACTATAGAGGTCCTCAGATGGTTAACTAACTATAGAGGTCCTCAGATGGTTAACTAACTATAGAGGTCCTCAGATGGTTAACTAACTATAGAGGTCCTCAGATGGTTAACTAACTATAGAGGTCCTCAGATGGTTAACTAACTATAGAGGTCCTCAGATGGTTAACTAACTATAGAGGTCCTCAGATGGTTAACTAACTATAGAGGTCCTCAGATGGTTAACTAACTATAGAGGTCCTCAGATGGTTAACTAACTATAGAGGTCCTCAGATGGTTAACTAACTATAGAGGTCCTCAGATGGTTAACTAACTATAGAGGTCCTCAGGTGGTTAACTAACTATAGAGGTCCTCAGGTGGTTAACTAACTATAGAGGTCCTCAGATGGTTAACTAACTATAGAGGTCCTCAGATGGTTAACTAACTATAGGGGTCCTCAGATGGTTAACTAACTATAGAGGTCCTCAGATGGTTAACTAACTATAGAGGTCCTCAGATGGTTAACTAACTATAGAGGTCCTCAGATGGTTAACTAACTATAGAGGTCCTCAGATGGTTAACTAACTATAGAGGTCCTCAGATGGTTAACTAACTATAGAGGTCCTCAGATGGTTAACTAACTATAGAGGTCCTCAGATGGTTAACTAACTATAGAGGTCCTCAGATGGTTAACTAACTATAGAGGTCCTCAGATGGTTAACTAACTATAGAGGTCCTCAGATGGTTAACTAACTATAGAGGTCCTCAGATGGTTAACTAACTATAGAGGTCCTCAGATGGTTAACTAACTATAGAGGTCCTCAGATGGTTAACTAACTATAGAGGTCCTCAGATGGTTAACTAACTATAGAGGTCCTCAGATGGTTAACTAACTATAGAGGTCCTCAGATGGTTAACTAACTATAGAGGTCCTCAGATGGTTAACTAACTATAGAGGTCCTCAGATGGTTAACTAACTATAGAGGTCCTCAGATGGTTAACTAACTATAGAGGTCCTCAGATGGTTAACTAACTATAGAGGTCCTCAGATGGTTAACTAACTATAGAGGTCCTCAGATGGTTAACTAACTATAGAGGTCCTCAGATGGTTAACTAACTATAGAGGTCCTCAGATGGTTAACTAACTATAGAGGTCCTCAGATGGTTAACTAACTATAGAGGTCCTCAGATGGTTAACTAACTATAGAGGTCCTCAGATGGTTAACTAACTATAGAGGTCCTCAGATGGTTAACTAACTATAGAGGTCCTCAGATGGTTAACTAACTATAGAGGTCCTCAGATGGTTAACTAACTATAGAGGTCCTCAGATGGTTAACTAACTATAGAGGTCCTCAGATGGTTAACTAACTATAGAGGTCCTCAGATGGTTAACTAACTATAGAGGTCCTCAGATGGTTAACTAACTATAGAGGTCCTCAGATGGTTAACTAACTATAGAGGTCCTCAGATGGTTAACTAACTATAGAGGTCCTCAGATGGTTAACTAACTATAGAGGTCCTCAGATGGTTAACTAACTATAGAGGTCCTCAGATGGTTAACTAACTATAGAGGTCCTCAGATGGTTAACTAACTATAGAGGTCCTCAGATGGTTAACTAACTATAGAGGTCCTCAGATGGTTAACTAACTATAGAGGTCCTCAGATGGTTAACTAACTATAGAGGTCCTCAGATGGTTAACTAACTATAGAGGTCCTCAGATGGTTAACTAACTATAGAGGTCCTCAGATGGTTAACTAACTATAGAGGTCCTCAGATGGTTAACTAACTATAGAGGTCCTCAGATGGTTAACTAACTATAGAGGTCCTCAGATGGTTAACTAACTATAGAGGTCCTCAGATGGTTAACTAACTATAGAGGTCCTCAGATGGTTAACTAACTATAGAGGTCCTCAGATGGTTAACTAACTATAGAGGTCCTCAGATGGTTAACTAACTATAGAGGTCCTCAGATGGTTAACTAACTATAGATGTCCTCAGATGGTTAACTAACTATAGAGGTCCTCAGATGGTTAACTAACTATAGAGGTTAACTAACTATAGAGGTCCTCAGATGGTTAACTAACTATAGAGGTCCTCAGATGGTTAACTAACTATAGAGGTCCTCAGATGGTTAACTAACTATAGAGGTCCTCAGATGGTTTAACTAACTATAGACAGATAATTCTGAAAGTATTCAGACCCCTTCCCTTTTTCCATGTTTTGTTACATTACAGCCTTATTCTAAAATGGATTAAATAAATACAAAAAACCTCAATCTACACACAGTACCCCATAATGACATCACAATACCCCATAATGACATCACAATACCCCATAATGACATCACAATACCCCATAATGACATCACAATACATAATGACAAAGCAAAATCAAGTTTGTAGAAATGTTTGCAAATTTATTTTTTAAAACGATACCTTATGTACGTAAGTATTCAGACCCTTTGCTATGAGACTCGAAATTGAGCTCAGGTGCATCCTGTTTCCATTGAGCATCCTTGAGATGTTTCTACAACTTGATTGGAGTCCACCTGTGGTAAATTCAATTAATTGGACATGATTTGGAAAGGCACACAGCTGTCTATATAAGGTCCCACAGTTGATGGTGCATGTCAGAGCAAAAACCAAGACATGAGGTCAAAGGAACTGTCCAGGATTGTGTTGAGGCACAGATCTGGGGAAGGGTACCAAAATATTTCTGCAGCATTGAAGGTCCCCAAGAGCACAGTGGCCTCCATCATTCTTAAATGGAAGAAGTTTGGAACCACCAACACTAGAGCTCCTAGAGCTGGTCGCCTGGGGGGTGGCCAAGAACCCAGTGGTCACTCTGACAGAGTTCCTTGGTAGAGATGGGAGAACCTTCCAGAAGGACAACCGTCTCTGCAGCATTCCACCAATCAGGCCTTTATGGTAGAGTGGCCAGACGGAAGCCACTCCTCAGTAAAAGGCACATGACAGCCTGCTTGGAGTTTGCCAATAGGCACCTAAAGAACTCTGACCATGAGAAACAAGATTCTCTGGTCTGATGAAACCAAGATTGAACTGTTTGGCCTCAATGCCATGCGTCATGTCTGGAGGAAACCTGGCACCATCCCCAAGGTAAAGCATGGTGGTGGCAGCATCATGCTGTGGGGATGTTTTTCAGCGGCAGGGATTGGGAGGCTAGTCAGGATCGAGGGAAAGATGAACAGAGCAAAGTACAGGAGAGATCCTTGATGAAAACCTGCTCCAGAGTGCTCAGGACCTCAGCCTGGGGTAAAGGTTCCCCTTCTAACAGCACAACAACCCTCAGCACATAGCCAAGACAATGCAGGAGTGGCTTCGGGACAAGTCTCTGAATGTCCTTGAGTGGCCCAGCCAGAGCCCGGACTTGAACCCGATCTAACATCTCTGGAGGGAACTGAAAATAGCTGTGCAGCGACGCTCCCCATCCAACCTGACAGAGCTTGAGAGGATCTGCAGAGAAGAATAGGAGAAACTCCCCAAATACAGGTACGGCAACCTTGTAGCATCATACCCAAGAAGACTGGAGGCTGTAATCGCTGCCAAAGGGGTATCAACAAAGTACTGAGTAAAGGGTCTGAATACTTATGTAAATTTGATTTCAGTTTTTAATTTTTATACATTTGCAAAAATTTCTAAAAACCTGTTTTTGCTCTGTAATTATTGGGTATTGTGATGTCATTATGCGGTATTGTGATGTCATTATGGGGTATTGTGATGTCATTATGGGATATTGTGTGTAGATTGAGGAAAGAAAACAATTGTATCCATTTTAGAATAAGTCTGTAACGTAACAAAATGTGGAACAAGTCAAGGGGGTCTGAATACTTCCCGAAGGCTCTGTATGTTCTCAGATGGCACTGTATGTTCTCAGATGGCACTGTATGTTCTCAGATGGCTAACTCCTAAAGGTTCCATTGATCACTATGGATGGAATTAGGTCCATCTGCATTGAGATTTTGCGCCCCGTGTATGGAATGATCTGCGGAGCTCTCTGCACCGTGATGTTACCTCCAGGGCAGTTCATGTTGTTGATGGGGGACCTCCTTGTTGAGGAATATGATCGCTTTTCTTAAACTGCTTGTATGTTATTATACTTGTATTTGTATATTTTGTATAATTTGTGTACATGCAGGACTCCCTTGCAAAAGAGGCCTTGGTCTCAAGGCGATTTCCCTGTTAAAATAAAGTTTAATTTGTATTTATTTTATTAAACCCAACATGACGGCCAAGCGGCGAAGAGACCCGACCCTCTGCAGGCGCAGGGACTTCGTGCTGGTGCTGAAGGACGCGCCGGACAGACGCGGTGGTGTGTGTAATTCTAATCTCCCCACCTTTCCTACAGTTAATAAAGACATTATTTGGATATTTATTTTCTTTTACTGATTGGGTTTTGTTATTCCAAGATAAATATCTGGGTGGTTCGAGCCCTGAATGCTGATTGGCTGACGATGGGTATGACAAAACAGTTATTTTTACTGCTCTAATTACGTTGGTAACCAGTTTATAATAGCAATAAGGAAACATCTGAGGTTTGTGATATATGGCCAATATACCACGGCTAAGGGCTGTGTCCAGGCACTCGGCGTTGCGTCGTGCTTAAGAACAGCCCTTAGCCGTGGTATATTGGCCATATACCACACCCCCTCAGGCCTTTTTGCTTAATTATATGCTGGTACAAAATACATGTTCAACAGTGATTGTGAATGGGACCTTAGGATGTGTTTGCTATTTTAAAAAGCCTATTTCCTCTTTACAGATGATCTCACCGTTGTCATGTGTTTTTGTGTGTGTGTGTGTTGCAGTGAACATTGCTGCTGTGAGATGTATGAGCACAGCGTTTCATTTGTAATATTGGGAGGTCGTAAATAAACACGTCAACATATTTTGTTTGGATATGAGTTACGAGAGACGTCAGAAATAAGACGTCTCTTAGGCAGGTCGGATTCCTTGTTGAATATGGATGTCTAGTAGACGTCATATTGATGTCTAAAAAATAACTCTTAAAAACCTTTCAAAATCTGCCCGTCGTACCACGACCTGTGCCTGCTGGGTTGTGTTTGATTAGAAGTTGCAGATATTCTCTGTCTCTCTCTCCCCCCCCCCCCCCAAGTGGGTGCAGTATGGATCTGCACTGCTGCAACCCCCCCCCCCCCCCAGTGGGTGCAGTATGGATCTGCACTGCTGCAACCCCCCCCCCCCCCCCAGTGGGTGCAGTATGTTAGGGATCTGCACTGCTGCATCCCCCCCCCCCAGTGGGTCCAGTATGTTACCCCCCCCCCAGCGGGTGCAGTATGGATCTACACCCCCCCATCCTGCTGGATAGAATCGTGCTGATACAACAATGCAGCACTAAGCCAACAGATTGCATTTCACACGGCTGCCTGCCAGGAACAGGGCATTGTGGGATATGCTGCAGTGCTGCTCTTTGTCTGACCCATATGGAAGGTATGTGCTCTGTATACATATATATACTGTAAATAACATACAGTCTATACCCATATATATACTGTAAATAACAAACAGTCTATACTCACACACTACATATATATATATAGACTGTAATTAGCATACAGTCAGATCACTGGAAGAATTCTGATTCTGGTGAAGAATCTCTCTTTACTAGGTCACCTGTACTGTTATCTATATAAACATATATGTATATACTGTCACCTGTACTGTTATCTATATAAACATATATATATATATATATACTGTCACCTGTACTGTTATCTATATAAACATATATATATATATATACTGTCACCTGTACTGTTATCTATATAAACATATATATATATATATACTGTCACCTGTACTGTTATCTATATAAACATATATATATATATATACTGTCACCTGTACTGTTATCTATATAAACATATATATATATACTGTCACCTGTACTGTTATCTATATAAACATATATGTATATACTGTCACCTGTACTGTTATCTATATAAACATATATATATATATATATATACTGTCACCTGTACTGTTATCTATATAAACATATATATATATATATACTGTCACCTGTACTGTTATCTATATAAACATATATATATATATATACTGTCACCTGTACTGTTATCTATATAAACATATATATATATACTGTCACCTGTACTGTTATCTATATAAACATATATATACTGTAACTTGTACTGTTATCTATATAAACATTATATATATACTGTCACCTGTACTGTTATCTATATAAACATATATATACTGTAACTTGTACTGTTATCTATATAAACATATATATATATATATATATATACTGTAACCTGTACGGTTATCTATATAAACATGTATCTATATATATATATACTGTCACCTGTACTGTTATCTATATAAACATGTATCTATATATATATATATACTGTCACCTGTACTGTTATCTATATAAACATTATATATATACTGTCACCTGTACTGTTATCTATATAAACATTATATATATACTGTCACCTGTACTGTTCTCTATAGTCTACACATTACATCACCCTGGATGGGTCACTATATCAGAGGAAGGCAGAAAGAAGCTCTTCTACTTTAGTAATGAAGAGGTCACCAAAGTCTACAAGACATGCTTTTGTTTTGACCCGACACTAGAATAATTCAATCACATTATAAAAATATAAAACAATTTATGCGATCATTTGCAGTTCAGTTATGTAATTTTATTCAGCAAGTTGCTGGCCCTTACAGGTATACCACGCATACAGTATAAGGTGCAGACTTGGGATAGTTTCAGATCTAGGATCAGTCGGTGTACATATGCACAGCAAAGAGCTTGAGTTACCAGGCTGGATACTTCTGTTACCAGGCTAAGTTATTCTTCAGTTGTTTTACTGTTTACTTGTAGCTTGTAGGTTCAGACCAGCCTGAAATCCAGACCTGTTTAGTGCTATCATTCGGAAGGCCTTACAGAACAGAAAAGGGCTAACAGAAGCTAACATAGCTATTTCTCTAAGATCACAGGGAGAAACCAGTAACTAAGCTTTAATAATGTAGTCTTACATGACATTTCCTTACCCACAGCTTCTCATACATACGGCAAGTATTTATGTTTCATGAACAACATGCCAAAACAAATTATTGTCTTATCTTCGCCTGACTGAAGCTCGTGGTAATTTGAAAAGAGAATGGAAATATCATGAAAGAGTAACAGAGAAGGAAAGGTCAATAAACTTTAAGGTTACTGTTCCACTGGCTACAGAACCGGGAATGCAGTTCAGTTCAGGATCAATATCCTGTTGATAGAGCTCCACATCAATATATTCCTAATCAATATGCCCACAACAGCTTTCTATCGTCATGAGAACAACACACAGATACAATCCAAAGCATCCAAAGCTAAATTACATTTTAATAAAGTCCTCCTTTACAAACAATTGGTCAAATGTTTGCACAAAGTGGAGGACAGTCAAATTAAATACTGAGCCTGATGCTTGGATATGATGGCGACGTGGCCCAGATCTATTTCTGCTGGTGTGACAGAGACCATAAGCCGATTGACATGGCAGCACAAACTGATCTGGGACGAGGCTAATGGAGGGGAACTCTAGCAGGAGGATATTGCTCACAGGCTTAGCTGTATGAGCTAATGCAGTGCAGTCTATCTCTCAGCAGTCTTCTGCCCGGTGGCCATTTTGTTGATGTATGATGTCACAACATCAGTGTGGAGAAGAAGGGGGACCTCTTCATCGTGGACCTCTTGTGTAGAACAAGGGCTCATCTGTCTTCGGAAGGATGACGTTCAGGACGCTTAGGGGGGCTGTTCAAGATTAGGGTGGTACTAGATTAGGGTGGTACTAGATTAGGGTGGTACTCGATTAGGGTGGTACAGTGGGGATGAGTTATGGGGAGGGAGGTCTGGGGTTTAGGTAAGGGTGGGGTGATAAGGGGAGGACGGTCTGGGGTTTAGGTAAGGGTGGAAGGAGGACCAATGGTAGGGCTACAAGACTAAAGAGTATGGTTTAGGGTTAGGGTATAAGGTATTGAGATATTGGGGTTGAGGGTTATTGGGGTTCAGTGTGAAAAGGTTTTTAGTTCAGGGCAGAGAAGGTCAGCCTGAACTCTTCTCCCTCCAGGAGTTTCCTGTGAAGAAAATATATATTAATATGTTGGTCGTATCATTGTGTTGGTCGTATCATTGTGTTGGTCGTATCATTGTGTTGGTCGTATCATTGTGTTGGTCGTATCATTGTGTTGGTCGTATCATTGTGTTGGTCGTATCAATGTGTTGGTCGTATCATTGTGTTGGTCGTATCATTGTGTTGGTCGTATCATTGTCCTGGTTGTATCATTGTGTTGGTCGTATCATTGTGCTGGTCGTATCATTGTGTTGGTCGTATCATTGCGCTGGTCGTATCATTGTGTTGGTCGTATCATTGCGCTGGTCGTATCATTGTGTTGGTCGTATCATTGTGTTGGTCGTATCATTGTGTTGGTCGTATCAATGTGTTGGTCGTATCATTGTGTTGGTCGTATCATTGTGTTGGTCGTATCATTGTGTTGGTCGTATCAATGTGTTGGTCGTATCATTGCGCTGGTCGTATCATTGTGTTGGTCGTATCATTGCGCTGGTCGTATCATTGTGTTGGTCGTATCATTG
This sequence comes from Salvelinus alpinus, assembly GCF_045679555.1. Lineage (NCBI taxonomy): Eukaryota > Metazoa > Chordata > Actinopteri > Salmoniformes > Salmonidae > Salvelinus > Salvelinus alpinus. The sequence continues at coordinate 46,908,872 of NC_092110.1, read as the reverse complement.
CGCTGGTCGTATCATTGTGTTGGTCGTATCATTGTGTTGGTCGTATCATTGTCCTGGTCGTATCATTGTGTCGGTCGTATCATTGTGTTGGTCGTATCATTGTGTTGGTCGTATCATTGTGCTGGTCGTATCATTGTGTCGGTCGTATCATTGTGTTGGTCGTATCATTGTGTTGGTCGTATCATTGTGTTGGTCGTATCAATGTCTTGGTCGTATCATTGTGTCGGTCGTATCATTGTGCTGGTCGTATCATTGTGTTGGTCGTATCATTGTGTTGGTCGTATCATTGCGTTGGTCGTATCATTGTGTTGGTCGTATCAATGTCTTGGTCGTATCATTGTGTTGGTCGTATCATTGCGTTGGTCGTATCATTGTCCTGGTCGTATCATTGTGTTGGTCGTATCATTGTGTTGGTCGTATCATTGCGTTGGTCGTATCATTGTGTCGGTCGTATCATTGTGTCGGTCGTATCATTGTGTCGGTCGTATCATTGTGTTGGTCGTATCATTGTGTTGGTCGTATCATTGTGTTGGTCGTATCATTGTGTTGGTCGTATCATTGCGTTGGTCGTATCATTGCGTTGGTCGTATCATTGTGTTGGTCGTATCATTGTGTTGGTCGTATCATTGTGTTGGTCGTATCATTGCGTTGGTCGTATCATTGCGTTGGTCGTATCATTGCGTTGGTCGTATAATTGCGTTGGTCGTATCATTGCGTTGGTCGTATCATTGTGCTGGTCGTATCATTGGGTTGGTCGTATCATTGTGTCGGTCGTATCATTGTGTTGGTCGTATCATTGTGTCGGTCGTATCATTGCGTTGGTCGTATCATTGTGCTGGTCGTATCATTGTGTTGGTCGTATCATTGTGTTGGTCGTATCATTGTGTTGGTCGTATCATTGTGTTGGTCGTATCATTGTGTTGGTCGTATCATTGTGTCGGTCGTATCATTGTGTTGGTCGTATAATTGCGTTGGTCGTATCATTGTGTTGGTCGTATCATTGTGTTGGTCGTATCATTGTGTCGGTCGTATCATTGTGTCGGTCGTATCATTGTGTTGGTCGTATCATTGTGTTGGTCGTATCAAACACCAGTGGTTGTTGATCCAGGCTGATATGTTTGACTTTAAGCATTTCATTGTGTTGTGTATTCCTTGCTGTATACTGTGCAAATGACAAATGAACTTTGATGTAATTTGATAGTGGCTGAGCCAAGGTTAAGGTTACCTGTATGCAGCTATCTCAATGTCCAGAGCCATTTTAACATTGAGAAGGTCCTGGTACTCTCTGAGGTAGCGAGCCATCTCCTGCTTAGCCTCGTTGATGTCGCACTCCAGATCGTTTATCCTCACCTGAAACAAACAGACCATTTATCCTGAAACAAACCAGACCATTTATCCTGAAACAAACCAGACCATTTATCCTGAAACAAACCAGACCATTTATCCTGAAACAAACCAGACCATTTATCCTGAAACAAACCAGACCATTTATCCTGAAACAAACCAGACCATTTATCCTGAAACAAACCAGACCATTTATCCTCACCTGAAACAAACAGACCATTTATCCTGAAACAATAATATCATGTAAAAAAAATTAAAATCAGGTCCATAAAACAGCAAGGTCTGTGTTCCAAATGATATCCTAATTGTTCCCTATATAATGCAGTGCCCTGGACCAGAGCCCTATCTAGTACACTATATGGGAAACAAGGTGGCATTGAGATGCAGCCCAGGTCTCACACCAGGTCTTTATTTTTCTAAATATAGAAACAGTGGAAGGACATATTCAGCTGAATAACAGCTTTGGTGTGACCTTCCCTCTGTCATTTTGTCTCCTTATGGAGGGGGTCCATGAATACTGACACACCTCTGAGACTATCATCTCTACACAATGAACACGACGACTCCCTGCACAGACTGATCTATTACTACTGAGGAGAGGAGAGAGAGGAGGAGGTGGGGAGGAGTAGAGTGGACAGGTAGGGGGGAGGAGAGGTGGGGGGGCGGAGAGGTGGGGGGGGGGGGCTGGGGGGTGGGGGGGGCTGGGGGGGGCTGGGGGGAGGAGGAGGTGGGGAGGAGTAGAGCTGGGGGGGGGCTGGGCAGAGGAGGAGAGGTGGGGGGAGGAGAGCTGGGGGGAGGAGGAGAGCTGTGGGGAGGAGAGATGGGGGGGGATAGGTGGGCTGGGGGTTTGCGGAGGAGAGGTGGGGTGGGGGTAGGAGAGGAGAGGTGGGTGTAGGAGAGGAGAGGTGGGGGTAGGAGAGGAGAGGTGGGGGTATGAGAGGAGAGGTGGGGGGAGGAGAGGAGAGGTGGGGTTATGAGAGGTGGGGGGAGGGGAGGAGAGGTGGGGTAGGAGAGGAGAGGTGGGGGGAGGAGAGGTGGGGGTAGGAGAGGAGAGGTGGGGGGAGGAGAGGAGAGGTGGGGGTAGGAGAGGAGAGGTGGGGTTAGGAGAGATGGGGGGAGGGGAGGAGAGGTGGGGGTAGGAGAGGAGAGGTGGGGGTAGGAGAGGTGGGGGTTGGGGAGGAGAGGTGGGGGTTGGGGAGGAGAGGTGGAGGTAGGGGAGGAGAGATGGGGGTAGTAGAGGAGAGGTGGGGGTAGGGGAGGAGAGGTGGGGGTTGGGGAGGAGAGGTGGGGGTTGGGGAGGAGAGGTGGGGGTAGGGGAGGAGAGTTGGGGGTAGGAGAGGAGAGGTGGGGGTAGGAGAAGAGAGGTGGGGGTAGGAGAGGAGAGGTGGGGGTTGGGGAGGAGAGGTGGGGGTTGGGGAGGAGAGGTGGGGGTTGGGGAGGAGAGGTGGGGGTAGGAGAGGAGAGGTGGGGGTTGGGGAGGAGAGGAGAAGTCTGGTGCAGTGAAACACTTTCCATAAAGAGCAGGGACCAAATCAGAGTCATAGCAGCATCAGAGTCATTATTATCACATCCATATCTACAAGAGTTTTTGGCTATGTTCTTACCGCGGTTTGAAATGGTCACATTATGACATCTATACCTTTGTCGCTGTGTACCTTATCTCCCACTCAGACCATATACCTCTTCCCCCTTGGTTCTATACCTCGTCCCCCTGGTTCTATACCTCTTCCCCCTGGTTCTATACCTCTTCCCCCTGGTTCTATACCTCTTCCCCCTGGTTCTATACCTCATCCCCCTGGTTCTATACCTCATCCCCCTGGTTCTATACCTCTTCCCCTGGTTCTATACCTCTTCCCCCTGGTTCTATACCTCTTCCCCGCTGGTTCTATACCTCTTCCCCCTGGTTCTATACCTCTTCCCCGCTGGTTCTATACCTCTTCCCCCCTGGTTCTATACCTCTTCCCCTGGTTCTATACCTCTTCCCCTGGTTCTGATTGATTGAGGGGTTCTATACCTCTTCCCCTGGTTCTATACCTCTTCCCCCTGGTTCTGATTGATTGAGGGGTTCTATACCTCGTCCCCCTGGTTCTATACCTCTTCCCCCTGGTTCTGATTGATTGAGTGGTTCTGTACCTGGTACTTCGTGACCTCTTTCCCTTGGTGCTCCTCCAGCTCTTCCAGCTGTTTGTTCAGCGACTCGATGACGTTCCGCAGGGCCTCGATCTCAGAGGAGCGTGATTGGAGCAGCCGGCGGTATTCCATGGTCTCCTCCCGGATGGAGCGCACCGCCTCGTTGTTCTTCGATGCCATCTCCGCCACTGACTCAAACTTCCCCCGGTACCAGTCCTCGGCCGCCTGCATGTTCTTATTGGCCAGCCGCTCGTATTGCGCCCGGATCTCCTTGAGTGCCGCAGACAGGTCTGGCCTGCTCACCTCCATGTCAACACACACGTTAGCCGCCACTACTTGGGCCTGCAGCTCCGCCTGCTCCTCCACAAACACCTTCTTCAGGAAGCTCATCTCCTCGGCCAGGGAGACAACGCTGGCCTCCGCATCGCAGTTAGACAGCATGGCCCGCCCCACTTCTTCCCGGGCCCTCTGCAGGGCCTCCTCCGCATCCGCACGGCACTGCGCCTCCTCCTCATAGCGCTCCTTCAGCTGCCCGTACACGTCCCTCAGGTAGTCCCTCTCTGCCTCCATGCGCATCTTATCTCCTGTCTTCTGGTCGATTGCAGCCCTGAGGCTCCGGGCTTCACCCTCGTAGAGCCCCTGAAGACGGGACGGGTCCCTCTGCCTCCTCCTGAGAGCCTCCAGCTCTGCCAGAAGGGCCCGGTTCTGCTGCTCCAGGCGCCTCACCTTGTCGATGTAGGTGGCGAAGCGGTCGTTGAGGCCCACCAGCTGCTCCTTTTCCTGGCTGCGGAGCCCCAGCAGCTCTGTGTTGAGGTTGGAGGCCTGGGCCAGGTCCATCCGTGCAGACGCATCCGGCAGTGAGGAAGAGGCCGGTGGACGCAGGGTCCGCTGCTTCCCAGCTGCCAGGCCCAGGGCTCGGGAGGAAGAGGAGGAGTAGAGAGAGGAGTACATTAAGGATTTGGTGGTGGAAGGCCGAGAAGAGCCTCGGTAGCTGTCCCAAGTGTGGCGGTAGGAGATATAAGGATCGTAGCTCATGATGGATTTTTAGTAGTTTTGTTTTTTTTTTCGAGATTTTTTTTGTTAATGTAGGATGTTTTTTTTGTTTCAGATGTTAATTTTTTTTTAAAGTCCCCCTTGTTCTGCAGACCATCGGTGAGGATGAGCGAGTGTCTTGCACTGCACCAGCTCAGCGACGCTGCAGAGCCCTGGTTTATATACAGCCAGCCAGCCCCCTCTCCTTCCCCCAGACCCCCCCCAGACCCCCCCCCCCCCACCAGTGTCTGTGACGCATCAGGAATGTCAGCACAACAACGACCAATAGGAAAGTGCTGCAGTGAGATCACAGGGAGATTGGTATTCTGTCTCACACTCAGCACTATGAAGCAGAGGAGATGTGGAAGGGCAGGTTTTTACATTTGCTGCAATAAACATATATACAGAGAGAGAACGAGAGAGAGAACGAGAGAGAGAACGAGAGAGAGAACGAGAGAGAGAACGAGAGAGAGAACGAGAGAGCGCGAGAGAGAGAACAAGAGAGAGAACGAGAGAGAGAACGAGAGAGAGAACGAGAGAGAGCGCGAAAGAGAGAACGAGAGAGAGAACGAGAGAGCGCAAGAGAGAGAGCGCGAGAGAGAGAGAGACTATATGTGTTGACAAAAAAAATCTATATCTAGATAAGTATAAAAATAGTTTAGCCAATATCATGAATCTGTAAGTCAGGGTTCCCCCACTGGTGGCTGAATTTGGCCCGCGGGTGGTTTTATTTGGGCCCCCGAGTTTTCTGAGCAAAATATAATAATGTTTTTGTGTGGAATTGTCATTGTTGGACATAAAATACTGTAAAAAAACCACCAGGAAATCAGCTCCAAATGATTTTAATTTAAGAAATATTTTCTTAAATATTCCCACGCATAGTAGAGAGACACAATGTGATTGCATAGAAATGTAAGTTTGAAATTACTACGTTTTAGACAAACCTATCAAGTTATTACCAGAAGAAGGAATCCGGCTTCTCGCCCCCGTGGAGGTGTGCTGGTCGCGGATGTCAGGGGGAGGAAGTCCCGCACCGACCCGAAGGCTAAGTCCAAAGAGGGGCACATCAAAACACCAACTCCCGTGGATCCGATAGAGATGGTTGTCCTCAGGGTATGACCTGATCAAAAGGGCGGTAAGGTAACCTACCCCATTCATAGACTCTGACTACCTTTAGCGAGGGATGTGACAAATGGACAACTTTGCAAAGCTGCCATTTTGTAATATTAAAACAATAAGAAAGAAACATACAATTCCATATAAATGTACAATGCTGAATAATGGTCCTGTTACGCATGTATGATCGCTAGGGCAACGAAGCGATATCTACCACAACCCTTTACAGAACACAGCTACAGTAATGTAGTGATATCTACCACAACCCTTTACAGAACACAGCTACAGTAATGTAGTGATATCTACCACAACCCTTTACAGAACACAGCTACAGTAATGTAGTGATATCTACCACAACCCTTTACAGAACACAGCTACAGTAATGTAGTGATATCTACCACAACCCTTTACAGAACACAGCTACAGTAATGTAGTGATATCTACCACAACCCTTTACAGAACACAGCTACAGTAATGAAGTGATATCTACCACAAGCAGGTAGGCCAGGGAGAGAGAGAGAGGAGGGGGCAGGTAGGCCAGGGAGAGAGAGAGAGAGGAGGGGGCAGGTAGGCCAGGGAGAGAGAGAGAGAGGAGGGGGCAGGTAGGCCAGGGAGAGAGAGAGAGAGGAGGGGGCAGGTAGGCCAGGGAGAGAGAGAGAGAGAGGAGGGGGCAGGTAGGCCAGGGAGAGAGAGAGAGAGGAGGGGGCAGGTAGGCCAGGGAGAGAGAGAGAGAGGAGGGGCAGGTAGGCCAGGGAGAGAGAGAGAGAGGAGGGGCAGGTAGGCCAGGGAGAGAGAGAGAGAGGAGGTGCAGGTAGGCCAGGGAGAGAGAGAGAGAGGAGGGGGCAGGTAGGCCAGGGAGAGAGAGAGAGAGGAGGTGCAGGTAGGCCAGGGAGAGAGAGAGAGAGGAGGTGCAGGTAGGCCAGGGAGAGAGAGAGAGAGGAGGGGCAGGTAGGCCAGGGAGAGAGAGAGAGAGGAGGGGCAGGTAGGCCAGGGAGAGAGAGAGAGAGGAGGGGGCAGGTAGGCCAGGGAGAGAGAGAGAGAGGAGGACAGGTAGGCCAGGGAGAGAGAGAGAGAGAGGAGGGGCAGGTAGGCCAGGGAGAGAGAGAGAGGAGGGGCAGGTAGGCCAGGGAGAGAGAGAGAGGAGGGGGCAGGTAGAAGTAGGTTTGTGCCTGTTGAGGATCGTATCTTCTGGCTTGGGGAGTTTTGCCTGTTGAGGATCGTATCTTCTGGCCTGGGGAGATTTGCCTGTTGAGGATCGTATCTTCTGGCCTGGGGAGTTTTGCCTATTGAGGATCGTATCTTCTGGCCTGGGGAGTTTTGCCTGTTGAGGATCGTATCTGCTGGCCTGGGGAGTTTTGCCTGTTGAGGATCGTATCTTCTGGCTTGGGGAGTTTTGCCTGTTGAGGATCGTATCTTCTGGCCTGGGGAGTTTTGTTAAGAGCCCTGAACTTGCTCCAAAGTTAATATGGATTGTTTGCCAGTACGTTTATGGAAACATCTACCAAGGTCAAATTAGTTTTATATTTTGGTGGATATTTGGTTTTCTATATAGCTATTGAACTTGCCATGGCTATGAAAAGTGTATATTCTGAAAGAAGGGTGGATGGAGAACAATCCACAACTTGTTTGTGTTATAAATAAATATTAAGATTTCCGATCTCAATCTTCAATAGCGCTTAACCCTTTACACTCGTAACCATATAAGTGTTGAAAATGGCCGATTTGGGCACTAATAATTGGAACACAGTGGCTGTACAGTAACATGCTTTACCTCAGTGGTCACCAACCGATCCATTGCGATCGACTGGTCGATCTCCAAGACATTAGTAGTTGATCTCCAAGGCATTAGTAGTCGATCTCCAAGGCATTAGTAGCCGATCTTCAAGGTATTAGTAGTCGATCTCCAAGGCATTAGTAGTCGATCTCCAAGGCATTAGTAGTCAATCTCCAAGGCATTAGTAGCCGATCTTCAAGGTATTAGTAGTCGATCTCCAAGGTATTAGTAGTCGATCTCCAAGGCATTAGTAGTCGATCTCCAAGGTATTAGTAGTTGATCTCCAAGGCATTAGTAGTCGATCTCCAAGGCATTAGTAGCCGATCTTCAAGGTATTAGTAGTCGATCTCCAAGGCATTAGTAGTCGATCTCCAAGGTATTAGTAGTCGATCTTCAAGGCATTAGTAGTCGATCTTCAAGGCATTAGTAGTCGATCTCCAAGGCATTAGTAGTCGATCTCCAAGGTATTAGTAGTCGATCTTCAAGGCATTAGTAGTCGATCTTCAAGGCATTAGTAGTCGATCTTCAAGGCATTAGTAGTCGATCTCCAAGGCATTAGTAGTCGATCTTCAAGGTATTAGTAGTCGATCTCCAAGGCAGTATTTATGCTGCAGTAGTTTATGTGTCGGGGGGCTAGGGTCAGTTTGTTATATCTGGAGTACTTCTGTCTTATCCGGTGTCCTGTGTGAATTTAAGTATGCTCTCTCTAATTCTCTCTTTCTCTCTTTCTTTCTCTCTCTCGGAGGACCTGAGCCCTAGGACCATGCCTCAGGACGACCTGACATGATGACTCCTTGCTGTCCCCAGTCCACCTGGCCGTGCTGCTGCTCCAGTTTCAACTGTTCTGCCTGCAGCTATGGAACCCTGACCTGTTCACCGGACGTGGTACCTGTCCCAGACCTGCTGTTTTCAACTCTCTAGAGACCGCAGGAGCGGTACAGATACTCTTAATGATCGGATATGAAAAGCCAACTGACATTTACTCCTGAGGTGCTGACTTGCTGCACCCTCGACAACTACTGTGATTATTATTATTTGACCGTGCTGGTCATTTATGAACATTTGAACATCTTGGCCATGTTCTGTTATAATCTCCACCCGGCACAGCCAGAAGAGGACTGGCCACCCCTCATAGCCTGGTTCCTCTCTAAGTTTCTTCCTAGGTTTTGGCCTTTCTAGGGAGTTTTTCCTAGCCACCGTGCTTCTACACCTGCATTGCTTGCTGTTTGGGGTTTTAGGATGGGTTTCTGTACAGCACTTTGAGATATCAGCTGATGTACGAAGGGCTATATAAATACATTTGATTTGATTTGATTAGTAGTCGATCTCTAAAGCATTAGTAGTCGATCTCCAAGGCATTAGTAGTCGATCTCCAAGGCATTAGTAGTCAATCTCCAAGGCATTAGTAGTCGATCTCCAAGGCATTAGTAGTCGATCTCCAAGGCATTAGTAGTCGATCTCCAAGGCATTAGTAGTCGATCTCCAAGGCATTGGTAGTCGATCGCCAAGGCATTAGTAGTCGATCTCCAAGGCATTAGTAGTCGATCTCCAAGGTATTAGTAGTCGATCTCTAAGGCATTAGTAGTCGATCTCCAAGGCATTAGTAGTCGATCTCCAAGGTATTAGTAGTCAATCTCTGTTAGCGGTAGATGCACTTGATTCAGCATCCCTAGTGCCGGAACAGACTCATGAACCATTTCATGTGTCTGAAGGTAGAATTCCGCTCAGAGAGAAAATCAAGTGCACCTAAAGGCCTAACACTGGTCAATCAGATAGCTCAAATCACCGTATCTGCACAGTTTCCTCGAGCCATAGGCTGTAAAAAGAAGCCTCTAGCACACAGCAAAGTTGATACTGTGAGATTCCAAAACGTTTTAATCCGTGACTAGAGAGAGACTCAACGAATAGAGCATAGAGCTGTTGTTTTTATTAGTAAGTTCATGTTTAAATTGTTATTCTGCACTGTCAACACTTTTATAAGCCATAAAATGCACTTTCTCCGTACTTCCACTGCCACTACAAAAAGGACTGCAGTAAGAAATTCATGAGAATAGGAAAGTGTTTAGAATAAGCTTGTGTTGTTATTATTTACAACTTGTCTTTTTTAATATCGAGGAATATTTCACTTTCTCTGGTCATAGGAGTAACAACATGAATTGGTGCATGAGGAAGACTCCTCTGGTCATAGGAGGAACAACATGAATTGGTGCATGAGGAAGACTCCTCTGGTCATAGGAGTAACAACATGAATTGGTGCATGAGGAAGACTCCTCTGGTCATAGGAGTAACAACATGAATTGGTGCATGAGGAAGACTCCTATGGTCATAGGAGGAACAACATGAATTGGTGCATGAGGAAGACTCCTCTGGTCATAGGAGTAACAACATGAATTGGTGCATGAGGAAGACTCCTCTGGTCATAGGAGTAACAACATGAATTGGTGCATGAGGAAGACTCCTCTGGTCATAGGAGGAACAACATGAATTGGTGCATGAGGAAGACTCCTCTGGTCATAGGAGTAGCAACATGAATTGGTGCATGAGGAAGACTCCTCTGGTCATAGGAGTAACAACATGAATTGGTGCATGAGGAAGACTCCTCTGGTCATAGGAGGAACAACATGAATTGGTGCATGAGGAAGACTCCTCTGGTCATAGGAGTAACAACATGAATTGGTGCATGAGGAAGACTCCTCTGGTCATAGGAGGAACAACATGAATTGGTGCATGAGGAAGACTCCTCTCACCGTTGCTCCCCCCCCCCCCCTCAGACAAAAGAGAGGCAGCCTCACCGCTGCTCCCCCCCCAGACAGATGAGAGGCAGCCTCACCGCTGCTCCCCCCCCCTCAGACAAAAGAGAGGCAGCCTCACCGCTGCTCCCCCCCCCCCCCCCCTCAGACTGGTGAGAGGCAGCCTCACCGCTGCTCCCCCCCCCTCAGACAGATGAGAGGCAGCCTCACCACTGCTCCCCCCCCTCAGACAGATGAGAGGCAGCCTCACCGCTGCTCCCCCCCCCCAGACAGATGAGAGGCAGCCTCACCGCTGCTCCCCCCCCCCTCAGACAGGTGAGAGGCAGCCTCACCACTGCTCCCCCCCCCAGACAGATGAGAGGCAGCCTCACCACTGCTCCCCCCCCAGACAGATGAGAGGCAGCCTCACCACTGCTCCCCCCCCAGACAGATGAGAGGCAGCCTCACCACTGCTCCCCCCCCCAGACAGATGAGAGGCAGCCTCACCACTGCTCCCCCCCAGACAGATGAGAGGCAGCCTCACCGCTGCTCCCCCCCCCCCAGACAGATGAGAGGCAGCCTCACCGCTGCTCCCCCCCCCTCAGACAAAAGAGAGGCAGCAACCTCACCGCTGCTCCCCCCTCCCCTCAGACAGAAGAGAGGCAGCCTCACCGCTGCCCCCCCCCCCCCCCCCCCCTCAGACAAAAGAGAGGCAGCCTCACCGCTGCTCCCCCCCCCCTCAGACTGGTGAGAGACAGCCTCACCGCTGCTCCCCCCCCCCAGACAGATGAGAGGCAGCCTCACCACTGCCCCTCCCCCCAGACAGATGAGAGGCAGCCTGACCGCTGCTCCCCCCCCCCCCCCCCCCCAGACAGATGAGAGGCAGCCTCACCGCTGCTCCCCCCCCCCCCCTCAGACTGGTTATGGAACCGCCACCTGTCCCAGACCTGCTGTTTTCAACTCTTAATGATCGCCTATGAAAAGCCAACTGAAAATTATTCATGATTATTATTTGACCATGCTTGTCACTTATGAACATTTTGAACATCTTGGCATAGTTCTGTTATAATCTCCACCCAGCACAGCCAGAAGAGGACTGGCCACCCCTCATAGCCTGGTTCCTCTCTAGGTTTCTTCCTAGGTTTTGGCCTTTTTAGGGAGTTTTTCCTAGCCACCGTGCTTCTACACCTGCATTGCTTGCTGTTTGGGGTTTTAGGCTGGGTTTCTGTACAGCACTTCGAGATATTAGCTGATGTACGAAGGGCTTTATAAAATAAACTTGATTGATTGATTGATTGACTGGCCATCAGTCCAGTATAAAAAATAAGCTAATTATCAAATTAAATGTTATTGTTCACATACTGTATTTATGCTCACTCATCTGTGCCTCAAAAGTAATACAACAAATGATATATACCAGTGTGATCATATACCTAAAAAATGTTGAAATATAATTTAAAAATTGTCTGAGAATAACAACATTGGTAGGGCTATTGAAGCAAAGCCAATATGCAGCGATAATGAATGACTGCTTGACTTTCCGACCTGAAGATCACTGGCGTCATGATTTGACCTCATGTTTTTTTATTCTGAATTGCTGCTGGTCATCTATGAACATTTGAACATCTTGGCCATGTTCTGTTATAATCTCCACCCGGCACAGCCAGAAGAGGACTGGCCACCCCTCATAGCCTGGTTCCTCTCTAGGTTTCTTCCTAGGTTTGGGCCTTTCTAGGGAGTTTTTCCGAGCCACCGTGCTTCTACACCTGCATTGCTTGCTGTTTGGGGTTTTAGGCTGGGTTTCTGTACGGCACTTTGAGATATCAGCTGATGTATGAAGGGCTTTATAAATACATTTGATTTGATTTGAAGATGACATGGCATCAGACCCTGGGTTGTTCTGAACAGAATGAGCCCGTTTGTTTATTGTGAAGAAACGTATCCACGGCAACACACACCTGAATGTACTCAGGCCTCCTTTCTATACTCATCATGATCTGTTTCTCTGAATGGCCTTGTGAAAGCCTGACACTAAGATCCTATTTTATAACTTAACTAGTCATGTTGACAATAGAACAAGCTTTTAAATGATGCCCACTTGAACCAGATTGAGATTTATAACGGACAATTCTTGGATTGCGTAAACAACAACAGTAATTGTGTGAGGGCGGGGCATGCAGGGTTGTGTTCCAAACTAAACAACAACAGTAATTGTGTGAGGGCGGGGCATGCAGGGTTGTGTTCCAAACTAAACAACAACAGTAATTGTGTGAGGGCGGGGCATGCAGGGTTGTGTTCCAAACTAAACAACAACAGTAATTGTGTGAGGGCGGGGCATGCAGGGTTGTGTTCCAAACTAAACAACTACAGGTGTTCCTGCTCTAGTTCCTCAACGGCACAGCTAGGAGAGATCAACAAAGTACCTTATAATTAATTAAAAGTGCATTGAAATGACTCAAGAACCATGTGAGGCCACTTGGAGACACCAGTTAGTCCTCTCACTCAAACCCTTGTCATTTCTTTGTCTTAAGTTGCACCTACCCCACCATCATGTTACTGAATGTATCTAGAGTATTTTCAGATTTCATTAAAAAGTACCGTAAATGTAAAATGCACATAAAATCAACAGTGTAATGTTTGGATTCAGTCGTGTCAGTTGAACTGTTGTGAACTCATCTTTGGGTCTCATAACTTTCCCATAATCTCCAAACTGTTCCCACCGTTGACAGTGCATGTCAGAGAAAAAACAAAGCCATGAGGTCGAAAGAATTGTCCACGATTGTGTTGAGGCAGAGATCTGCAGCATTGAAGGTCCAAGAACACAGTGGCCTCCATCATTCTTAAATGGAAAAAGTTTGGAACCACCAAGACTCTTCCTAGAGCTGGCCGCCTGGCCAAACTGAGCAGTCGGGTGAGAAGGGCCTTGGTCAGGGAGGTGACCAAGAACCCGATGGTCACTCTGACAGAGCTCCAGAGTTCCTCTGTGGAGATAGGAGAACCTTCCAGAAGGACAACCATCTCTGCAGCACTCCACCAATCAGGCCTTGATGATAGAGTGGCCAGACGGAAGCCACTCCTCAGTAAAAGGCACATGACCGCCCGCTTGGAGTTTGCCAAAAGGCACCTAAAGACTCTCAGACCATGAGAAACAAGATTCTCTGGTCTGATGAAACCAAGATTGAACTCATTGGCCTGAATGCCAAGCGTCACATCCTGAGGAAACCTGGCAGTAAGACTGCCAGATGGTGAAGCGTGATTCATCACTCCAGAGAACGCGTTTCCACTGCTTCAGAGTCAAATGGCGGCGAGCTTTACACCACTCCAGCCGACGCTTGGCATTGCGCTTGGCCTGGCCTGCTGCTTTTAATACTCAGAACCATCTTCATTTTAGTTATGATCCTATGTCGCCACCTGGCGACTTTTAAAAGGTACTGCATGTAAAGAACACATTTTATTGAGACATTGAAAGGGCACATAGGAATAGGCCTATGCACCTAAAAAACTAAACAGTTTACTTTAACCCTACCGAATATAGAACCTAACCTGCTTAGTCTAACCCACCAGTAATCCTAACATGCCTAGTCTAACCCACCAGTAACCAAAACCTGCTTAGTCTAACCCACCAGTAACCCTAACCAGTAACCTTCATCCAACATGGCGTAGCAGTCAGACGTCTTTGTTCTGTCGTGTTCCTTGTATATATCTTTTTACATCTTTTTCTTCGCATATCTTTAAAAAATATTTTCCTAAACCTCAACTTCTAAATCCTCTCCTGCAACCCGCCTCACCCAATGTGGCATGGATCTGCTTTTTTCTAAAGTATTTCTACTTACTTCGGATCTGCAATCCCTCAACTGAAGCTAGCCAGCTAACTACCTACCAGCTATCAGTTAGCAAACCATTGCTAGCGGTCATCAGTTAACCTTTAGCTCGGGAAGCTCTCGCCTGTTCGAACAACGTGACTCAAACCAGAGCATAACGGACCTATTTCTCTCCATATCCCCGGATTCCTACCTCAAACTCTGAACATTTTCATCTGGATCTTCGCAACTAGCTAACCCGGGTGACTACTCCTAGCTAGCGTTTCCATCCCGGAGCAAGCACCAATTAGCCTGAAGCTAGCCCGGCCAGGACTCCTGTGCTACCACCGAAGCCCACTCCTCGGCTACAATATCCGGACCCCTTCTACTGCCGGTACGGGGCACCGAACCCTGCCGATCCTCTACGACTGGAATACCGACATAATCTGCCCGAGGATTCCAACAGGCCCCTCAGGCACGACGCCCTGAAGGCCCATTCTGCTAACCTGCTAGGCCTGCTAGCTACCTAGAGCTACCTGGAACCCTACTAATTCCACGACTGGTCTATCGTCACCGCACGAAGAGGAAAAAACAGACTTACCCCCATCGCGACATCCCCCAAAGGCTAACTTGCTAGCCCCGGTCTGCTAACTGCTAGCTTGCCTGCCCCGGTCTGCTAACTGCTAGCTTGCCTGCCCCGGGTCTGCTAACTGCTAGCCCCTGCTAACTGCTAGCTTGTTTAGCCCCGCCTACTAACTGTTAGCTTGTTAGCATCGGCCTGCTAACTGTCTGAATCGCCGTGTCCCCAGTCAGCCCAACCACTCACTGGACCCATATGTTCACTTGGCTACGCATGCCTCTCCCTAATATCAATATGCCTCGTCCATTACTGTCCTGGGTAGTGATTACTGTCTTATTTCACTGTAGAGCCTCTAGCCCTGCTCAATATGCCTTAACCAACCATGTTGTTCCACCTCTTACATATGCGATGACATCACCTGGTTTAAACGTCTCCAGAGACTATATCACTCTCATCATCACTCTATGCCTAGGTTTACCTCCAATGTACTCACATCCTACCTTACCTTTGTTGTACACTATGCCTTGAATCTATGCTATCGTGCCCAGAAACCTGCTCCTTTTACTCTCTGTTCCGAACGTGCTAGACGGCCAGTTCGTATAGTCTTTAGCCGTACCCTTATCCTACTCCTCCTCTGTTCCTCTGGTGATTTAGAGGTTAACCCAGACCCTGTAGCACCCAGCATAAGACCTATTCCCCAGGCGCTCTCATTTGTTGACTTCTGTAACCGTAAAAGCCTTGGTTTCATGCATGTTAACATTAGAAGCCTCATCCCTAAGTTTGTTTTATTCACTGCTTTAGCACACTCCGCCAACCCTGATGTCCTAGCCTTGTCTGAATCCTGGCTTAGGAAGGCCACCAAAAATTATGAAATTTCCATTCCCAACTGCAACATTTTCCGTCAAGATAGAACTGCCAAAGGGGGCGGAGTGACAATCTACTGCAGAGATAGCCTGCAGAGTTCTGTCTTACTATCCAAGTCTGTACCCAAACAGTTCGAGCTTCTACTTCTAAAAATCCACCTTTCCAGAAATTAGTCTCTCACTGTTGCCGCTTGCTATAGACCCCCCTCAGCCCCAGCTGTGCCTTGGACACCATATGTGAACTGATTGCCCCACATCTATCTTCAGAGTTCGTACTGTTAGGTGACCTAAACTGGGATATGCTTAACACCCCGGCCGTCCTACAATCTAAGCTAGATGCCCTCAATCTCACACAAATGATCAAGGAACCTACCAGGTACAACCCTAAATCCATAAACATGGGCACCCTCATAGATATCATCCTGATCAATTTTGCCCTCAAAATACACCTCTGCTATTTTCAATCAGGATCTCAGCGATCACTGCCTCATTGCCTGCGTCCGTAATGGTCAAACGACCAATTGCTCAGTTTGGCCGGGCATTCAGCTCTAGGAAGAGTCTTGGTGGTTCCAAACTTCTTCAATTTAAGAATGATGGAGGCCACTGTGTTCTTAGGGACCTTCAATGCTGCAGAAATGTTTTGGTACACTTCCCCAGATCTGTGCCTCGACACAATCCTGTATCGGTGTTCTACGGACAACTCCTTTGACCTCATGGCTTGGTTTTTGCTCTGATATGCACTGTCAACTATGGGACCTTATATAGACAGGTGTGTGCCTTTCCAAATCATGTCCAATCAATTGAATTGACCACAGGTGGACTCCAATCAAAGTTGTAGAAACATCTCAAGGATGATCAATGGAAACAGGATGCACCTGAGTTCAATTTAGAATCTCATAGTAAAGAGTCTGAATACTTATGTAAATAAGCTATTTATTTATTTTTCGTAATTCTTTTTTTTAAACCCGTTTTCACTTTGTCATTATGGGGTATTGTGATGTCATTATGGGGTATTGTGATGTCATTATGGGGTATTGTGTGTAGATTGAGGAACATTTATTTAATCCATTTTAGAATAAGGCTGTAACATAACAAAATGTGGAAAAGGTCAAGGGGTCAGAATCCTTTCAGAATCCACTGTATAAGACAGACACTTCAAAACAAACTTGATTTATTTATTTAGTTGACTGTCTGTTTTTCCATGTATGAATCTGTTATTCAATGCGGCTCATAGGTCATTTCTTTCTGATTGAGCCGACATCTGAGATGTGTCGTCCCGAACACGGTAACATTGCCTTTGAAAGCTGCGTGATCTACATGCCTGAGCGATAAGATAAGGTATCAGTTGTGAGATCAAGATTCTTACGCTGACTTTACAACAGACTTTTTGAAAATGTTGACGTTTCCAAGTCTTAAAGTCAGATACAGATCTACTATTCTTGGCACCCCAGAACAGAAATCTTAGGTATTCTTGGCACCCAGAACAGAAATCTGTGGTATTCTTGGCACCCCAGAACAGAAATCTGTGGTATTCTTGGCACCCCAGAACAGAAATCTGTGGTATTCTTGGCACCCAGAACAGAAATCTGTGGTATTCTTGGCACCCAGAACAGAAATCTGTGGTATTCTTGGCACCCCAGAACAGAAATCTGTGGTATTCTTGGCACCCCAGAACAGAAATCTGTGGTATTCTTGGCACCCAGAACAGAAATCTGTGGTATTCTTGGCACCCAGAACAGAAATCTGTGGTATTCTTGGCACCCCAGAACAGAAATCTGTGGTATTCTTGGCACCCCAGAACAGAAATCTGTGGTATTCTTGGCACCCCAGAACAGAAATCTGTGGTATTCTTGGCACCCAGAACAGAAATCTGTGGTATTCTTGGCACCCAGAACAGAAATCTGTGGTATTCTTGGCACCCAGAACAGAAATCTGTGGTATTCTTGGCACCCCAGAACAGAAATCTGTGGTATTCTTGGCACCCCAGAACAGAAATCTGTGGTATTCTTGGCACCCAGAACAGAAATCTGTGGTATTCTTGGCACCCCAGAACAGAAATCTGTGGTATTCTTGGCACCCCAGAACAGAAATCTGTGGTATTCTTGGCACCCAGAACAGAAATCTGTGGTATTCTTGGCACCCCAGAACAGAAATCTGTGGTATTCTTGGCACCCAGAACAGAAATCTGTGGTATTCTTGGCACCCCAGAACAGAAATCTGTGGTATTCTTGGCACCCCAGAACAGAAATCTGTGGTATTCTTGGCACCCAGAACAGAAATCTGTGGTATTCTTGGCACCCCAGGACAGAAATCTGTGGTATTCTTGGCACCCAGAACAGAAATCTGTGGTATTCTTGGCACCCAGAACAGAAATCTGTGGTATTCTTGGCACCCATAACAGAAAATCTGTGGTATGTTACTTTCTATCCACAAGTAATGACAGTACATCAACACATGTTTTACTGTTCTTGACTGATTGGTTTATTTGGTAATGCAGGTAGTAGGTTAGCATCTTGGTAATGTATTAGATTCCTGTGTTGGTTTAAAGGTAATGTATAAGGTTTCTGCGTTGTTTTAAAGGTAATGAATAAGGTTCCTGTGTTATTTTAAAGGTAATGTATTAGATTCCTGTGTTGTTTTAAAGGTAATGTATTGGGTTCCTATGTTGTTTTAAAGGTAATGTATAAGGGTCCTGTGTTGTTTTAAAGGTAATGTATAAAGGTTCCTGTTTTGTTTTAAAGGTAATGTATTAGATTCCTGTGTTGTTTTAAAGGTAATGTATTAGATTCCTGTGTTGTTTAAAGGTAATGTATAAGGTTTCTGCGTTGTTTTAAAGGTAATGAATAAGGTTCCTGTGTTATTTTAAAGGTAATGTATTAGATTCCTTTGTTGTTTTAAAGGTAATGTATTAGGTTCCTATGTTGTTTTAAAGGTAATGTATAAGGTTCCTGTGTTGTTTTAAAGGTAATGTAGAAAGGTTCCTGTTTTGTTTTAAAGGTAATGTATTAGATTCCTGTGTTGTTTTAAAGGTAATGTATTAGATTCCTGTGTTGTTTTAAAGGTAATGTATTAGATTCCTGTGTTGTTTTAAAGGTAATGTATTAGATTCCTGTGTTGTTTTAAAGGTAATGTATTAGGTTCCTGTGTTGTTTTAAAGGTAATGTATAAGGTTCCTGTGTTGTTTTAAAGGTAATGTATTAGATTCCTGTGTTGTTTTAAAGGTAATGTATTAGATTCCTGTGTTTCAAAGGTAATGTATCCAAAGGTATACAGACACACAACACAGCCAGTCAGTCAGTCTGTTGTTTAATGTATAATAATAATAATAGCCTAATGAATATCCCTTATCTCAGTCTGGCAGAATAATCCTTTAGCACCTGGAAACACTGGACAATAAATACATTCACAAATATTATTCACTTTCTGGTCTGTGCTGTATCAGGCCGATTCCGACCCGAGGGAAGAGCTCGTAAATGGAACGTTATCCCCTTTTCATGCACGCTGTCTGTGTATTCTGACCTTGAACATCAGCATGAGAATAGCATCCTGTCTGTGTATTCTGACCTTGAACATCAGCATGAGAATAGCATCCTAGTCTGTCAACAAAATTAAAAGGTACACCGTATTTAAAGGGATGGCTTAAGATAAATGTACTGAAAACACTATTAAATAAAAACTCCATGAGAAAATCTGTTGGCCAGCAAGTGGGAGGGTTTTCATCGCTTGAATGACATTTATTCAGAGCACAAGGTAGCCACACCTGCATTACGCAACTGAATAAGAGAAGTCTGAATAACAAATACTGAGAAGTGCGTAGGAAAGGCGTGCGTAGGAAGGTGTAAATTCCTAAGTCGGAATCGTCCCCTTTGCGTAAAAGCAAATCCAAACTACATCCTCATAGGAGATCCAAAACAAGCTGAAATCATAAGAGACCACTAGGTGAGCAACGCGTTAAAACACCCGATGGTACAATCATGCACAATTAACACTTAACTAGGGGTGGATGGTTTAACACTTGACTAGGGGTGGATGGTTTAACACTTGACTAGGGGTGGATGGTTTAACACTTGACTAGGGGTGGATGGTTTAACACTTGACTAGGGGTGGATGGTTTAACACTTGACTAGGGGTGGATGGTTTAACACTTGACTAGGGGTGGATGGTTTAACACTTGACTA
This sequence comes from Salvelinus alpinus, assembly GCF_045679555.1. Classification (NCBI taxonomy): domain Eukaryota; kingdom Metazoa; phylum Chordata; class Actinopteri; order Salmoniformes; family Salmonidae; genus Salvelinus; species Salvelinus alpinus. The sequence continues at coordinate 46,889,326 of NC_092110.1, read as the reverse complement.
GGAATGGATGGTTTAACACTTGACTAGGGGTGGATGGTTTAACACTTGACTAGGGGTGGATGGTTTAACACTTGACTAGGGGTGGATGGTTTAACACTTGACTAGGGATGGATGGTTTAACACTTGACTAGGGGTGGATGGTTTAACACTTGACTAGGGGTGGATGGTTTAACACTTGACTAGGGGTGGATGGTTTAACACTTGACTAGGGATGGATGGTTTAACACTTGACTAGGGGTGGATGGTTTAACACTTGACTAGGGATGGATGGTTTAACACTTGACTAGGGGTGGATGGTTTAACACTTGACTAGGGGTGGATGGTTTAACACTTGACTAGGGGTGGATGGTTTAACACTTGACTAGGGGTGGATGGTTTAACACTTGACTAGGGGTGGATGGTTTAACACTTGACTAGGGGTGGATGGTTTAATACTTGACTAGGGGTGGATGGTTTAACACTTGACTAGGGATGGATGGTTTAACACTTGACTAGGGATGGATGGTTTAACACTTGACTAGGGGTGGATGGTTTAACACTTGACTAGGGGTGGATGGTTTAACACTTGACTAGGGGTGGATGGTTTAACACTTGACTAGGGGTGGATGGTTTAATACTTGACTAGGGGTGGATGGTTTAACACTTGACTAGGGGTGGATGGTTTAATACTTGACTAGGGATGGATGGTTTAACACTTGACTAGGGGTGGATGGTTTAACACTTGACTAGGGATGGATGGTTTAACACTTGACTAGGAATGGATGGTTTAACACTTGACTAGGAATGGATGGTTTAACCATCCATTGAATTAGATCCTCACTATGATCTATAGTAGAACTGCATGGAGATCATAGAGGTTGATAAAGGAGGTGTCTTTACATCTGAGCCATAATAGCTTTTGTGACAGCATGGGCGGCACCATTGAGGACATTCTCCATTACTTCTATGAGTCGGTTAACAAACGTGCATACTGTCCCCTGGAGGGTGTTGTCTGAACAGGTGTAAAGACAAGGTTGGTGATTTACTGCCCTCTGGAGGGTGTTGTCTGAACAGGTATAAAGACAAGGTTGGGGATTTACTGCCACCTGGAGTGTGTTGTCTGAACAGGTATAAAGACAAGGTTGGTGATTTACTGCCCCCTGGAGTTACGGAATGTTTACTCAGGAGTATAATTCATTGGCTGATCCCTCTTGATGCCCCGGGCAGAATCATGTGATCCTTCCTAAACCAATAGGAAGTCCCACCCGGGTTGACTACTTCAGTATGGTGAAAGTCCTCAATGGCGCTGCTGTGCTAAAGTAGGCTTTAGGGCACTAGAGCTGTCTATCTAAGTCTATGAGGAGAGGCAGTAGAATGGTTCTCTGACTGATGCCTCGTGCTGTTAGAATGAGGTCTACTCCTGGAGCACCTTTCAAAACTAGACTGGCTATAAAAATAAAACATAATTCATAACTTAATAAACAAAACATTCATGAAAAGGTTGCATATCAATAAATCACACATTAAGACTAGTTGTATGAAAGCTTATGAATTGTTCTTCTGCCACGTAATGTAACATAATATACTCACATTTGAACAAAATATCTAAAGTAAGTTTGTTTTTGAAAACAAAGGACTGAGTATTCCAGTATAATACAATAATACTAACTCAGACACACACCAACACATTCACAATACAACATGACTTTGGCATGGATCCTTCAGATCAGACTGCTGCCTTGTGGAATTTAGGCTTGTGATTGGTTGGTTGCTTTGTGATGATGAATGGTTGGTTCTGATAGGTAGCTAGGTGATGAAGGGTGATTGGTAGTCCCATTGTTGAACACGGTGAAAGCCATCAGCCCTCCTCTTTGGTTTGTACAGGGGTCTGGAACAGATTGGTATGTTGCTAGGAGGATTATGAGATCTGATTGTTGAACTGCCCTGGGTATTTCTCAAACCTCCTCTCTGCCTCCTCACTGAAGGCATCACCTGTAGGGGCAATGACACAACAGAACACAATAGTCAGAGACAGAAGGCAATGGAAGAGTCTGGAACAAGAGACAGAAGGCAATAGAAGAGTCTGGAACAAGAGACAGAAAGCAACGGAAGAGACTGGAACAAGAGACAGAAGGCAATGGAAGAGTCTGGAACAAGAGACAGAAGGCAATGGAAGAGTCTGGAACAAGAGGCAATGGAAGAGTGTGGAACAAGAGACAGAAGGCAAGAGTCTGGAACAAACTAGGGAAGTGTTTCCCAAACCCCTCGAGTTCCCCCCAGCCAGTCCACGTACGTGTGATTTAACTAATGAGGGGCTTGATGATTCGGTGACCAATCAGCGGTGCTACTTCTGGAATGATCAAAGAAGTGGACTGGCTGGGGTACTGGAGGAGAGGTTAGGACTGGCTGGGGTACTAGAGGAGAGGTTAGGACTGGCTGGTGGTACTGGAGGAGAGGTTAGGACTGGCTGGGGTACTGGAGGAGAGGTTAGGACTGGCTGGGGTACTGGAGGAGAGGTTAGGACTGGCTGGGGTACTGGAGGAGAGGTTAGGACTGGCTGGGGGTACTGGAGGAGAGGTTAGGACTGGCTGGAGTACTGGAGGAGAGGTTAGGACTGGCTGGGGTACTGGAGGAGAGGTTAGGACTGGCTGGGGTACTGGAGGAGAGGTTAGGACTGGCTGGGGTACTGGAGGAGAGGTTAGGACTGGCTGAGGTACTGGAGGAGAGGTTAGGACTGGCTGGGGTACTGGAGGAGAGGTTAGGACTGGCTGAGGTACTGGAGGAGAGGTTAGGACTGGCTGGGGTACTGGAGGAGAGGTTAGGACTGGCTGGGGTACTGGAGGAGAGGTTAGGACTGGCTGAGGTACTGGAGGAGAGGTTAGGACTGGCTGGGGTACTGGAGGAGAGGTTAGGACTGGCTGGGGTACTGGAGGAGAGGTTAGGACTGGCTGGGGTACTGGAGGAGAGGTTAGGACTGGCTGGGGTACTGGAGGAGAGGTTAGGACTGGCTGGGGTACTGGAGGAGAGGTTAGGACTGGCTGGGGTACTGGAGGAGAGGTTAGGACTGGCTGGGGTACTGGAGGAGAGGTTAGGACTGGTTGGGGTACTGGAGGAGAGGTTAGGACTGGCTGGGGTACTGGAGGAGAGGTTAGGACTGGCTGGGGGTACTGGAGGAGAGGTTAGGACTGGCTGGGGTACTGGAGGAGAGGTTAGGACTGGCTGGGGTACTGGAGGAGAGGTTAGGACTGGCTGGGGGTACTGGAGGAGAGGTTAGGACTGGCTGGGGTACTAGAGGAGAGGTTAGGACTGGCTGGGGTACTGGAGGAGAGGTTAGGACTGGTTGGGGTACTGGAGGAGAGGTTAGGACTGGTTGGGGTACTAGAGGAGAGGTTAGGACTGGCTGGGGTACTGGAGGAGAGGTTAGGACTGGCTGGGGTTACTAGAGGAGAGGTTAGGACTGGCTGGGGTACTGGAGGAGAGGTTAGGACTGGCTGGGGTACTGGAGGAGAGGTTAGGACTGGCTGGGGTACTGGAGGAGAGGTTAGGACTGGCTGGGGTTACTAGAGGAGAGGTTAGGACTGGCTGGGGTACTGGAGGAGAGGTTAGGACTGGCTGGGGTACTGGAGGAGAGGTTAGGACTGGCTGGGGTACTGGAGGAGAGGTTAGGACTGGCTGGGGGTACCGGAGGAGAGGTTAGGACTGGCTGGGGGTACTGGAGGAGAGGTTAGGACTGGCTGGGGGTACTGGAGGAGAGGTTAGGACTGGCTGGGGTTACTAGAGGAGAGGTTAGGACTGGCTGGGGGTACTGGAGGAGAGGTTAGGACTGGCTGGGGTAATGGAGGAGAGGTTAGGTACTGGAGGAGAGGTTAGGACTGGCTGGGGTACTAGAGGAGAGGTTAGGACTGGCTGGGGTACTGGAGGAGAGGTTAGGACTGGTTGGGGTACTGGAGGAGAGGTTAGGACTGGCTGGGGGTACTGGAGGAGAGGTTAGGACTGGCTGGGGTTACTAGAGGAGAGGTTAGGACTGGCTGGGGGTACTGGAGGAGAGGTTAGGACTGGCTGGGGTACTGGAGGTGAGGTTAGGACTGGCTGGGGTACTGGAGGAGAGGTTAGGACTGGGGGTACTAGAGGAGAGGTTAGGACTGGCTGGGGTACTGGAGGAGAGGTTAGGACTGGCTGGGGTTACTAGAGGAGAGGTTAGGACTGGCTGGGGTTACTAGAGGAGAGGTTAGGACTGGCTGGGGTACTGGAGGAGAGGTTAGGACTGGCTGGGGTACTGGAGGAGAGGTTAGGACTGGCTGGGGTACTGGAGGAGAGGTTAGGACTGGCTGGGGTACTGGAGGAGAGGTTAGGACTGGCTGGGGTACTGGAGGAGAGGTTAGGACTGGCTGGGGTACTGGAGGAGAGGTTAGGACTGGGGGTACTAGAGGAGAGGTTATGACTGGCTGGAGTACTGGAGGAGAGGTTAGGACTGGCTGGGGTAATGGAGGAGAGGTGAGGACTGGTTGGGGTACTGGAGGAGAGGTTAGGACTGGCTGGGGTACTGGAGGAGAGGTTAGGACTGGCTGGGGTACTAGAGGAGAGGTTAGGACTGGCTGGGGTACTGGAGGAGAGGTTAGGACTGGTTGGGGTACTGGAGGAGAGGTTAAGACTGGCTGGGGGTACTGGGGGAGAGGTTAGGACTGGCTGGGGTACTGGAGGAGAGGTTAGGACTGGCTGGGGTACTGGAGGAGAGGTTAGGACTGGCTGGGGGTACTGGAGGAGAGGTTAGGACTGGCTGGGGTACTGGAGGAGAGGTTAGGACTGGCTGGGGGTACTGGAGGAGAGGTTAGGACTGGCTGGGGTACTAGAGGAGAGGTTAGGACTGGCTGGGGTACTGGAGGAGAGGTTAGGACTGGTTGGGGTACTGGAGGAGAGGTTAGGACTGGTTGGGGTACTAGAGGAGAGGTTAGGACTGGCTGGGGGTACCGGAGGAGAGGTTAGGACTGGCTGGGGGTACTGGAGGAGAGGTTAGGACTGGCTGGGGGTACTGGAGGAGAGGTTAGGACTGGCTGGGGTTACTAGAGGAGAGGTTAGGACTGGCTGGGGGTACTGGAGGAGAGGTTAGGACTGGCTGGGGTAATGGAGGAGAGGTTAGGTACTGGAGGAGAGGTTAGGACTGGCTGGGGTACTAGAGGAGAGGTTAGGACTGGCTGGGGTACTGGAGGAGAGGTTAGGACTGGTTGGGGTACTGGAGGAGAGGTTAGGACTGGCTGGGGGTACTGGAGGAGAGGTTAGGACTGGCTGGGGTTACTAGAGGAGAGGTTAGGACTGGCTGGGGGTACTGGAGGAGAGGTTAGGACTGGCTGGGGTACTGGAGGTGAGGTTAGGACTGGCTGGGGTACTGGAGGAGAGGTTAGGACTGGGGGTACTAGAGGAGAGGTTAGGACTGGCTGGGGTACTGGAGGAGAGGTTAGGACTGGCTGGGGTTACTAGAGGAGAGGTTAGGACTGGCTGGGGTTACTAGAGGAGAGGTTAGGACTGGCTGGGGTACTGGAGGAGAGGTTAGGACTGGCTGGGGTACTGGAGGAGAGGTTAGGACTGGCTGGGGTACTGGAGGAGAGGTTAGGACTGGCTGGGGTACTGGAGGAGAGGTTAGGACTGGCTGGGGTACTGGAGGAGAGGTTAGGACTGTCTGGGGGTACTGGAGGAGAGGTTAGGACTGGCTGGGGTACTGGAGGAGAGGTTAGGACTGGGGGTACTAGAGGAGAGGTTAGGACTGGCTGGAGTACTGGAGGAGAGGTTAGGACTGGCTGGGGTAATGGAGGAGAGGTGAGGACTGGTTGGGGTACTGGAGGAGAGGTTAGGACTGGCTGGGGTACTGGAGGAGAGGTTAGGACTGGCTGGGGTACTAGAGGAGAGGTTAGGACTGGCTGGGGTACTGGAGGAGAGGTTAGGACTGGTTGGGGTACTGGAGGAGAGGTTAAGACTGGCTGGGGGTACTGGGGGAGAGGTTAGGACTGGCTGGGGTACTGGAGGAGAGGTTAGGACTGGCTGGGGTACTGGAGGAGAGGTTAGGACTGGCTGGGGGTACTGGAGGAGAGGTTAGGACTGGCTGGGGTACTGGAGGAGAGGTTAGGACTGGCTGGGGTACTGGAGGAGAGGTTAGGACTGGCTGGGGGTACTGGAGGAGAGGTTAGGACTGGCTGGTGGTACTAGAGGAGAGGTTAGGACTGGCTGGGGTACTGGAGGAGAGGTTAGGACTGGCTGAGGTACTGGAGGAGAGGTTAGGACTGGCTGGGGTACTGGAGGAGAGGTTAGGACTGGCTGGGGGTACTGGAGGAGAGGTTAGGACTGGCTGGGGTACTGGAGGAGAGGTTAGGACTGGCTGGGGGTACCGGAGGAGAGGTTAGGACTGGCTGGGGGTACTGGAGGAGAGGTTAGGACTGGCTGGGGGTACTGGAGGAGAGGTTAGGACTGGCTGGGGTACTGGAGGAGAGGTTAGGACTGGCTGGGGTACTGGAGGAGAGGTTAGGACTGGCTGGGGGTACTGGAGGAGAGGTTAGGACTGGCTGGGGGTACTGGAGGAGAGGTTAGGACTGGCTGGGGTACTGGAGGAGAGGTTAGGACTGGCTGGGGTACTGGAGGAGAGGTTAGGACTGGCTGGGGTACTGGAGGAGAGGTTAGGACTGGCTGGGGGTACTGGAGGAGAGGTTAGGACTGGCTGGGATACTGGAGGAGAGGTTAGGACTGGCTGGAGGTACTGGAGGAGAGGATTGGGAAACACTGAACACTTATGTGTTAGGACTGGCTGGGGTACTGGAGGAGAGGTTAGGACTGGCTGGGGTACTGGAGGAGAGGTTAGGACTGGCTGGGGTACTGGAGGAGAGGTTAGGACTGGCTGGGGGTACTGGAGGAGAGGTTAGGACTGGCTGGGATACTGGAGGAGAGGTTAGGACTGGCTGGAGGTACTGGAGGAGAGGATTGGGAAACACTGAACACTTATGTGTTAGGACTGGCTGGGGTACTGGAGGAGAGGTTAGGACTGGCTGGGGTACTGGAGGAGAGGTTAGGACTGGCTGGGGTACTGGAGGAGAGGTTAGGACTGGCTGGGGGTACTGGAGGAGAGGTTAGGACTGGCTGGGATACTGGAGGAGAGGTTAGGACTGGCTGGAGGTACTGGAGGAGAGGATTGGGAAACACTGAACACTTATGTCTGAAATGGCACCCTATTCCCTTTATAGTGCACTAGACAAAAAGTAGTGCACTATATAGGTAACAGGCTGCCCTTTAAGACCCAGGTCAGTAACAGGCTGCCCTTTAAGACCCAGGTCAGTAACAGGCTGCCCTTTAAGACCCAGGTCAGTAACCGGCTGCCCTTTAAGACCCAGGTCAGTAACAGGCTGCCCTTTAAGACCCAGGTCAGTAACAGGCTGCCCTTTAAGACCCAGGTCACTAACAGGCTGCCCTTTAAGACCCAGGTCAGTAACAGGCTACCCTTTAAGACCCAGGTCAGTAACAGGCTGCCCTTTAAGACCCAGGTCAGTAACAGGCTGCCCTTTAAGACCCAGGTCACTAACAGGCTACCCTTTAAGACCCAGGTCACTAACAGGCTACCCTTTAAGACCCAGGTCAGTAACAGGCTGCCCTTTAAGACCCAGGTCAGTAACAGGCTGCCCTTTAAGACCCAGGTCAGTAACAGGCTGCCCATTAAGACCCAGGTCAGTAACAGGCTGCCCTTTAAGACCCAGGTCAGTAACAGGCTGCCCTTTAAGACCCAGGTCAGTAACAGGCTACCCTTTAAGACCCAGGTCAGTAACAGGCTGCCCTTTAAGACCCAGGTCAGTAACAGGCTGCCCTTTAAGACCCAGGTCAGTAACAGGCTGCCCTTTAAGACCCAGGTCAGTAACAGGCTGCCCTTTAAGACCCAGGTCAGTAACAGGCTGCCCTTTAAGACCCAGGTCACTAACAGGCTGCCCTTTAAGACCCAGGTCGGTAACAGGCTGCCCTTTAAGACCCAGGTCAGTAACAGGCTGCCCTTTAAGACCCAGGTCAGTAACAGGCTGCCCTTTAAGACCCAGGTCAGTAACAGGCTGCCCTTTAAGACCCAGGTCAGTAACAGGCTGCCCTTTAAGACCCAGGTCAGTAACAGGCTGCCCTTTAAGACCCAGGTCAGTAACAGGCTGCCCTTTAAGACCCAGGTCAGTAACAGGCTACCCTTTAAGACCCAGGTCACTAACAGGCTGCCCTTTAAGACCCAGGTCAGTAACAGGCTGCCCTTTAAGACCCAGGTCAGTAACAGGCTGCCCTTTAAGACCCAGGTCACTAACAGGCTGCCCTTTAAGACCCAGGTCAGTAACAGGCTGCCCTTTAAGACCCAGGTCACTAACAGGCTGCCCTTTAAGACCCAGGTCGGTAACAGGCTGCCCTTTAAGACCCAGGTCAGTAACAGGCTGCCCTTTAAGACCCAGGTCAGTAACAGGCTGCCCTTTAAGACCCAGGTCAGTAACAGGCTGCCCTTTAAGACCCAGGTCAGTAACAGGCTGCCCTTTAAGACCCAGGTCAGTAACAGGCTGCCCTTTAAGACCCAGGTCAGTAACAGGCTACCCTTTAAGACCCAGGTCGGTAACAGGCTGCCCTTTAAGACCCAGGTCAGTAACAGGCTGCCCTTTAAGACCCAGGTCAGTAACAGGCTGCCCTTTAAGACCCAGGTCAGTAACAGGCTGCCCTTTAAGACCCAGGTCAGTAACAGGCTGCCCTTTAAGACCCAGGTCAGTAACAGGCTGCCCTTTAAGACCCAGGTCAGTAACAGGCTGCCCTTTAAGACCCAGGTCAGTAACAGGCTACCCTTTAAGACCCAGGTCACTAACAGGCTGCCCTTTAAGACCCAGGTCAGTAACAGGCTGCCCTTTAAGACCCAGGTCAGTAACAGGCTGCCCTTTAAGACCCAGGTCAGTAACAGGCTGCCCTTTAAGACCCAGGTCACTAACAGGCTGCCCTTTAAGACCCAGGTCAGTAACAGGCTGCCCTTTAAGACCCAGGTCACTAACAGGCTGCCCTTTAAGACCCAGGTCGGTAACAGGCTGCCCTTTAAGACCCAGGTCAGTAACAGGCTGCCCTTTAAGACCCAGGTCAGTAACAGGCTGCCCTTTAAGACCCAGGTCAGTAACAGGCTGCCCTTTAAGACCCAGGTCAGTAACAGGCTGCCCTTTAAGACCCAGGTCAGTAACAGGCTGCCCTTTAAGACCCAGGTCAGTAACAGGCTGCCCTTTAAGACCCAGGTCAGTAACAGGCTACCCTTTAAGATCCAGGTCAGTACCAAGCTACCCTTTAAGACCCAGGTCAGTTTTCCATGACAAATATAGAGGTAGAGCTGCTCACCCATATGACAATTGTGAAGCCAGATCCGGTGGCCGTCGTATTTGCAGTTGCATTTCATGGCGTTGTTGGTGAAGTCACTCTCCGCCACTTCAAAGTTTGGATTGATCACAATCTGAAATGATGGAACATGAAACACAATTAGTAAAAAATATTGAGTTCACACCCTTAAGCCACTGTACTTCTGTAACTCCGTAGTCTGCACTTAGTCTGACTTTTCAAAAGGTCCAATTAAATGCAGACAGAATATCGGCAGCACAAGTTTGATTTAGATACTTTTTGGGGAAGCACTGTTTATAACCTCACGCAGTTTCAAGTTTTTCTAAGTTTAGTCGGATTCAGGGCCTCCTCACGATGTTTTAACAGCAACAGAAGACGAGGATGTTCACCTGTAGGATGTAGTTTCCTGGTTTGATGTCGGTGATGTCGATCCACTGGCAGTCGATGTCATGGCGATACAGGTCCCAACACCCCACGGTGATGCCCTGTTCTCCGAAGTTAGCACACTCATACCGCTTAGAGATACCTGGAGAACACAGAGCACTCATACCGCTTAGAGATACCTGGAGAACACAGAACACTCATACCGCTTAGAGATACCTGGAGAACACAGAACACTCATACCGCTTAGAGATACCTGGAGAACACAGAACACTCATACCGCTTAGAGATACCTGGAGAACACATAACACTCATACCTCTTAGAGATACCTGGAGAACACAGAACACTCATACCTCTTAGAGATACCTGGAGAACACAGAACACTCATACCTCTTAGAGATACCTGGAGAACACAGAACACTCATACCGCTTAGAGATACCGCGAGAACACAGAACACTCATACCGCTTAGAGATACCTGGAGAACACAGAACACTCATACCGCTTAGAGATACCTGGAGAACACATAACACTCATACCGCTTAGAGATACATGGAGAACACAGAACACTCATACCTCTTAGAGATACCTGGAGAACACAGAACACTCATACCTCTTAGAGATACCTGGAGAACACAGAACACTCATACCGCTTAGAGATACCTGGAGAACACAGATACACTTATATCTCTTAGAGATACCTGGAGAACACATAACACTCATACCGCTTAGAGATACCTGGAGAACACAGAACACTCATACCGCTTAGAGATACCTGGAGAACACAGATACACTTATATCTCTTAGAGATACCTGGAGAACACATAACACTCATACCTCTTAGAGATACCTGGAGAACACAGAACACTCATACCGCTTAGAGATACCTGGAGAACACAGAACACTCATACCGCTTAGAGATACCTGGAGAACACAGATACACTCATACCTCTTAGAGATACCTGGAGAACACAGAACACTCATACCTCTTAGAGATACCTGGAGAACACAGAGCACTCATACCGCTTAGAGATACCTGGAGAACACATAACACTCATACCTCTTAGAGATACCTGGAGAACACAGAACACTCATACCTCTTAGAGATACCTGGAGAACACAGAACACTCATACCTCTTAGAGATACCTGGAGAACACAGACCACTCATACCGCTTAGAGATACCTGGAGAACACAGAACACTCATACCGCTTAGAGATACCTGGAGAACACAGAACACTCATACCGCTTAGAGATACCTGGAGAACACATAACACTCATACCGCTTAGAGATACATGGAGAACACAGAACACTCATACCGCTTAGAGATACCTGGAGAACACAGATACACTTATATCTCTTAGAGATACCTGGAGAACACATAACACTCATACCTCTTAGAGATACCTGGAGAACACAGAACACTCATACCGCTTAGAGATACCTGGAGAACACAGATACACTTATATCTCTTAGAGATACCTGGAGAACACATAACACTCATACCTCTTAGAGATACCTGGAGAACACAGAACACTCATACCGCTTAGAGATACCTGGAGAACACAGAACACTCATACCTCTTAGAGATACCTGGAGAACACAGAACACTCATACCGCTTAGAGATACCTGGAGAATACACAGAACACTCATACCGTTTAGAGATACCTGGAGAACACAGATACACTCATACCGCTTAGAGATACCGCGAGAACACAGAACACTCATACCGCTTAGAGATACCTGGAGAACACAGAACACTCATACCGCTTAGAGATACCTGGAGAACACAGAACACTCATACCGCTTAGAGATACATGGAGAACACAGAACACTCATACCGCTTAGAGATACCTGGAGAACACAGAACACTCATACCGCTTAGAGATACCTGGAGAACACAGAACACTCATACCGCTTAGAGATACCTGGAGAACACATAACACTCATACCGCTTAGAGATACATGGAGAACACAGAACACTCATACCGCTTAGAGATACCTGGAGAACACAGAGCACTCATACCGCTTAGAGATACCTGGAGAACACAGAACACTCATACCGCTTAGAGATACCTGGAGAACACAGAACACTCATACCGCTTAGAGATACCTGGAGAACACAGAACACTCATACCGCTTAGAGATACCTGGAGAACACAGAACACTCATACCGCTTAGAGATACTTGGAGAACACAGAACACTCATACCGCTTAGAGATACCTGGAGAACACAGAACACTCATACCGCTTAGAGATACCTGGAGAACACAGAACACTCATACCGCTTAGAGATACTTGGAGAACACAGAACACTCATACCGCTTAGAGATACTTGGAGAACACAGATTACACCAATTAGACTACCACGAACAATTACACATCCTCCAAAACAGGATACAGAATGTTCCACTTTGAATGTTGGATAAGATATCCTTGATCTTAACACCCAAATAAAGACAGTTTGATTGGTTGGCCCTCTAGTGGAGTATGTTTTGATTGGGTGGCCCTCCAGTTAAGGAGGTTTTGATTGGCTGGACCTCCAATAGTCTACTCTGATTGGCTGGACCTACAGTAGACTCTGTTCTGATAAGTTTGCCTCCCAGACTCACCTTCGTGACACTCCGTGTCCTCCAGACAGAAGGAGGCCTTGTGTCCCTCAGCCACCTTGGTCCCGTTGGACGACAGCAGGTCATAGTGGGTGAAGATATCCATACTGTGGTAGTGGCTGCATAGGGGACAGAAAACAGTTGAACCTCAGATCTGAGAGTATAGGTCAGGGATATCTGATCTGAGAGTATAGGTCAGGGGAATCTGATCTGAGAGTATAGGTCAGGGGTATCTGATCTGAGAGTATAGGTCAGGGGTATCTGATCTGAGAGTATAGGTCAGGGATATCTGATCTGAGAGTATAGGTCAGGGGAATCTGATCTGAGAGTATAGGTCAGGGGAATCTGATCTGAGAGTATAGGTCAGGGGAATCAGATCTGAGAGTATAGGTCAGGGGAATTTGATCTGAGAGTATAGGTCAGGGGAATCTGATCTGAGAGTATAGGTCAGGGGAATCTGATCTGAGAGTATAGGTCAGGGGAATCTGATCTGAGAGTATAGGTCAGGGGGATCAGATCTGAGAGTATAGGTCAGGGGGATCTGATCTGAGAGTATAGGTCAGGGGAATCAGATCTGAGAGTATAGGTCAGGGGTATCTGATCTGAGAGTATAGGTCAGGGGTATCTGATCTGAGAGTATAGGTCAGGGGGATCTGATCTGAGAGTATAGGTCAGGGGAATCAGATCTGAGAGTATAGGTCAGGGGTATCTGATCTGAGAGTATAGGTCAGGGGTATCTGATCTGAGAGTACAGGTCAGGGGTATCTGATCTGAGAGTATAGGTCAGGGGAATCTGATCTGAGAGTATAGGTCAGGGGGATCTGATCTGAGAGTATAGGTCAGGGGAATCAGATCTGAGAGTATAGGTCAGGGGTATCTGATCTGAGAGTATAGGTCAGGGGAATCAGATCTGAGAGTATAGGTCAGGGGAATCTGATCTGAGAGTATAGGTCAGGGGAATCTGATCTGAGAGTATAGGTCAGGGGAATCTGATCTGAGAGTATAGGTCAGGGGGATCAGATCTGAGAGTATAGGTCAGGGGGATCTGATCTGAGAGTATAGGTCAGGGGGATCAGATCTGAGAGTATAGGTCAGGGGAATCTGATCTGAGAGTACAGGTCAGGGGTATCAGATCTGAGAGTATAGGTCAGGGGGATCAGATCTGAGAGTATAGGTCAGGGGTATCTGATCTGAGAGTATAGGTCAGGGGTATCTATGAGATTTCTGTAAAAACAAAACAAAGATAAAGCCTTGTGTTCCTATTTTTTTTGTATTCATCTCAGGCTGTTGGCGGTAGGTGCACCTGATTCCGCTGCCCTGCGTGCCGGGTAGGCCGAACTGTTGCTATTTTGAACCATTTCATGTGTCTGAATGTACAAATTCTGCCTTCCCGGCGGGCCCAGAGAGCAAATCAAGTGCACTATAGGCCTACCGCTGGCCAATCAGATGGCTCAGATGACCGTGTCTGTAACAGGCATAAAAGAAAGCCATATCAAAGTTGATACTGTGAGATTCCCAAAACGTTTAAAACCACGACTAGAGAGAGACGGTCAACGAATACAGCAACGAGCTGCTGTTGTTATGACTGACTTCATGTTTAACTTCTTACTCAGCACAGTCAACACTTTGTAGTCAACACTTTGTAGTCAACACTTTGTAGTCAACACTTTGTAGTCAACACTTTGTAGTCAACACTTTGTAGTCAACACTTTGTAGTCAACACTTTGTAGTCAACACTTTGTAGTCAACACTTTGCAGTCAACACTTTGTAGTCAACACTTTGTAGTCAACACTTTGTAGTCAACACTTTGTAGTCAACACTTTGTAGTCAACACTTTGTAGTCAACACTTTGTAGTCAACACTTTGTAGTCAACACTTTGTAGTCAACACTTTGTAGTCAACACTTTGTAGTCAACACTTTGTAGTCAACACTTTGTAGTCAACACTTTGCAGTCAACACTTTGTAGTCAACACTTTGTAGTCAACACTTTGTAGTCAACACTTTGTAGTCAACACTTTGTAGTCAACACTTTGTAGTCAACACTTTGTAGTCAACACTTTGTAGTCAACACTTTTATAAGCCATAAAATGTGCGTTCTTCCTATTTCCACTCAGCGCTACAACAAGCACTGCAGCAGTAATGAATTAGGAGGAACGTGTATCTATAGGCGTTGATGTTATTATTAGCGGCTTGGGTCTTTTTTAATATCAAGGAATATTTCACTTTCTCTGGTCATAGGAGGAACAACATGAATTGGTGCATGAGGAAGACTCTGGTCATAGGAGGAACAACATGAATTGGTGCATGAGGAAGACTCCTCTGGTCATAGGAGTAGCAACATGAATTGGTGCATGAGGAAGACTCCTCTGGTCATAGGAGGAACAACATGAATTGGTGCATGAGGAAGACTCCTCTGGTCATAGGAGTAACAACATGAATTGGTGCATGAGGAAGACTCCTCTGGTCATAGGAGTAACAACATGAATTGGTGCATGAGGAAGACTCCTCTGGTCATAGGAGTAACAACATGAATTGGTGCATGAGGAAGATTCCTCTGGTCATAGGAGGAACAACATGAATTGGTGCATGAGGAAGACTCCTCTGGTCATAGGAGTAACAACATGAATTGGTGCATGAGGAAGACTCCTCTGGTCATAGGAGTAACAACATGAATTGGTGCATGAGGAAGACTCCTCTGGTCATAGGAGTAACAACATGAATTGGTGCATGAGGAAGACTCCTCTGGTCATAGGAGTAACAACATGAATTGGTGCATGAGGAAGACTCCTCTGGTCATAGGAGGAACAACATGAAATGGTGCATGAGGAAGACTCCTCTGGTCATAGGAGTAACAGCATGAATTGGTGCATGAGGAAGACTCCTCTGGTCATAGGAGGAACAACATGAATTGGTGCATGAGGAAGACTCCTCTGGTCATAGGAGTAACAACATGAATTGGTGCATGAGGAAGACTCCTCTGGTCATAGGAGGAACAACATGAATTGGTGCATGAGGAAGACTCCTCTGGTCATAGGAGGAACAACATGAATTGGTGCATGAGGAAGACTCCTCTGGTTATAGGAGTAACAACATGAATTGGTGCATGAGGAAGACTCCTCTGGTTATAGGAGTAACAACATGAATTGGTGCATGAGGAAGACTCCTCTGGTCATAGGAGGAACAACATGAATTGGTGCATGAGGAAGACTCCTCTGGTTATAGGAGTAACAACATGAATTGGTGCATGAGGAAGACTCCTCTGGTCATAGGAGGAACAACATGAATTGGTGCATGAGGAAGACTCCTCTGGTCATAGGAGGAACAACATGAATTGGTGCATGAGGAAGACTCCTCTGGTTATAGGAGTAACAACATGAATTGGTGCATGAGGAAGACTCCTCTGGTCATAGGAGTGACAACATGAATTGGTGCATGAGGAAGACTCCTCTGGTCATAGGAGGAACAACATGAATTGGTGCATGAGGAAGAAATAATGCAGTGTGACTCGAGTTTCACCATCAGCTGGAAGACGGTGTCCCTTTCTGGTCAGTGTCAGTGGAGGAAAGAGGGAGCGGAGAGATGTTGAGAGACAGACCCTCAGTCTGCTGCTCTCTCCCTCTGCTGAGACAGACCCTCAGTCTGCTGCTCTCTCCCTCTGCTGAGACTGACCCTCAGTCTGCTGCTCTCTCCCTCTGCTGAGACAGACCCTCAGTCTGCTGCTCTCTCCCTCTGCTGAGACAGACCCTCAGTCTGCTGCTCTCTCCCTCTGCTGAGACAGACCCTCAGTCTGCTGCTCTCTCCCTCTGCTGAGACTGACCCTCAGTCTGCTGCTCTCTCCCTCTGCTGAGACAGACCCTCAGTCTGCTGCTCTCTCCCTCTGCTGAGACAGACCCTCAGTCTGCTGCTCTCTCCCTCTGCTGAGACAGACCCTCAGTCTGCTGCTCTCTCCCTCTGCTGAGACTGACCCTCAGTCTGCTGCTCTCTCCCTCTGCTGAGACAGACCCTCAGTCTGCTGCTCTCTCCCTCTGCTGAGACAGACCCTCAGTCTGCTGCTCTCTCCCTCTGCTGAGACTGACCCTCAGTCTGCTGCTCTCTCCCTCTGCTGAGACAGACCCTCAGTCTGCTGCTCTCTCCCTCTGCTGAGACTGACTATCAGATACAGGCACCATCGTCCCCGTAAAATATAAAGCTAATGTATTCTTACTCAGCTGTGCTTCACAAGTAATACAACAATGGATCCCGGTGGGATCATATAGCCTACCTCAAATGTTGATATATATATATTTTTTAATTGCCAGAGCAACAATGCATTCATTGGCAGGGAAATTCAAGCAAAGCCAATATGTGGTGATAATGTATTGGGCCTATAGGTTACTGCACAAACCTCATTGGTTAATTTTTTTTTTTAAAGTCATGTTAAAAAACAATCTGAGCGGCATTTTGACTCAGAGAATGTTGGTGACCATTGTTCTAGAGTTTTCCCTGTCAACATTATTGAATAAGCTAAATAGCCAATAGGCAGAGGGTAGCTTAATTTGTCTGATTCTCAGTAATAATGTTATGGGAATAACGATGCATTTTTAGTTTGTAAAGGGGTTTCTTGCATCAAACAATACAAAATGTTCAGTCACCTCCTTGTCTAAAGGACAAGTGGATAAACAGGTTCATGTCAAGTCCTGCATGTTTTTCCCCCAAAAGTCTCATGTAATGTAGGCCTACATTGAACACCACCTACAGTAGGCTGAATGATAGAACAGCTATTTCCATGTTAAAATGTTATGAGATGCATTTTCTCCGTTGTTTTTGATGGTAGGCCACTCTGGTAGGCCTACATTATGATCAAATAGCCACAGTAGTCTACTTGACCACTGTTAAACCTGTAATTTAAAGCGGGTACAGCCTCAGTGTTCACAGTAAACCTGTAACTTAAAGCGGGTACAGCCTCAGTGTTCACAGTAAAACTGTAACTTAAAGCGGGTACAGCCTCAGTGTTCACAGTAAAACTGTAACTTAAAGCAGGTACAGTCTCAGTGTTCACAGTAAAACTGTAACTTAAAGCGGGTACAGCCTCAGTGTTCACAGTAAACCTGTAACTTAAAGCGGGTACAGCCTCAGTGTTCACAGTAAACCTGTAACTTAAAGCGAGTACAGCCTCAGTGTTCACAGTAAAACTGTAACTTAAAGCGGGTACAGCCTCAGCGTTCACAGTAAACGTGCACTGGAAGTTGCACAGAATTTTCACAAAGTTCAAGTTTGCGCTCAGCAGACCTACAACCTGCAATCGTATAAACGGGGAGGTTGATTAGCAATTAAACTGATGTGTGCGCCACTATGGGGAAAAAAACACACGTTTGGCTTAAATTGTTGACAACATTGAAGTTATATTTAATCTCCAATGTTTATTGAAAACATATTAAATGTAAAAAAAAACAAAGATTGTCACAGTCAAACGCCTCAAAACAAGACATGGTATCAAGAACGAGATGAAACCAGCTGCAACCAGTCACTTCCGATTCCCCACATGACAGTTTCTTGTCGTTGTCGTTAGCGATCTGACCATCCAGAATGACAACAACAGACTGACTCCTGCCCCCTGGAAGCACGCGCATCGGTTCCGTGACGTTGTCAGCCAACCCATCTATTAAGTAGACAGTTGAAGGTATTCTCTACATCAGCGGGTCCCAACTTTTCCCCCGTTCCAAATCACCGTCTAACAGCTCGAGGACCACCATTCGCTGAAATATTTTTCAATATCTTGGCAGTCAAATTGAGAGTCAATGTTATCAGTTATTAACAGATTAAAGGCCTATTATTACTGTAAACAATTTGTATTGTTAAAGTTAATATATTGTTTAATGTAATGTATTACCAAATGTAATGTATTGTTAAATGCAATGTAGTGTTAAAGGTAATGTACTGTCAAAGGTAATGTACGGGTAAAGGTGATGTATTGTTAAAGGTAATGTAGTGTTAAAGGTAATGTATTGCCAAATGTAATGCATTGTTAAAGGTAATGTATTGCCAAATGTAATGTAGTGTTAAAGGTAATGTACTGTCAAAGGTAATGTACGGGTAAAGGTGATGTATTGTTAAAGGTAAGGTAAAGGTAATGTATTGTTAAAGGTAAGGTAATGTATTGTCAAATGCAATGTAGTGTTAAAGGTAAGGTAAAGGTAATGTGGTGTTAAAGGTAATGCATGGTTAAATGTAATGCATGGTTAAAGGTAATGGCAATGTATTGTTAAAGGTAATGTAATGTTAAGGTAATGTAAAACTACTATTATATCGTAAATACTCCCAACTGTTATAATTTTTATTTTATTGAAAATAATTGGCGGACCACCTGCAGACCACAGGTTGGAAACCGCTGCGCTACATGATTAGGTTGCCATAGTTACCCGTGACAGGCGTGCCAGACCCAGGAGTGGCGTCCAGCCTTGGGCCTGAAGTCGGCCCGTCCGATGTTGTGGATCTGAGAGGAGAACCGCAGCAGGCGGCGGTGTCCGTAGGGCCAGTTAGCACTAGCGGCAGACTTAGACAGACAGTTCTCCTCCGCTGCGCAGTACAACATGTGGAGCGGGCGGTCCTCAATGTACACGGACTGCTGGACCAGGGGAGCATTCAGGACCAGGTCAGACGCCGCTGGGAGGAGAGAGGAGGAGGAGAGGAACGGTGTGTCAGAGCGGGGTCAGTTCAGGGTACAGCAGAGTGGGGTCAGTTCAGGGTACAGCAGAGTGGGGTCAGTTCAGAGTGGGGTCAGTTCAGGGTGTGTCAGAGTGGGGTCAGTTCAGGGTGTGTCAGAGTGGGGTCAGTTCAGAGTGGGGTCAGTTCAGGGTGTGTCAGA
Source organism: Salvelinus alpinus (assembly GCF_045679555.1). Lineage (NCBI taxonomy): Eukaryota > Metazoa > Chordata > Actinopteri > Salmoniformes > Salmonidae > Salvelinus > Salvelinus alpinus. The sequence continues at coordinate 46,870,153 of NC_092110.1, read as the reverse complement.
GTGGGGTCAGTTCAGGGTGTGTCAGAGTGGGGTGAGTTCAGGGTGTGTCAGAGTAGAGTCAGTTCAGAGTGTGGGAAGATAATTTACTGAATTTCTACACAATTTATAAACTCTAAACTGACATTTGGAGAAGATCAGAAACAAACAAAAATGACCCCAGTCAGTGGTCATCACTGTCAGGTTTAAAGGTCTGTGGAACGGATGTGTCAACCACTACTCAACCTCATCATAAAATGACTAATTTACTTGTGGAACGGCGCATACAGTCGCAGTGTGAAATAGATGCATAATACACACTGTCCAAGTCACACAGCCAACTTCAAATACCAACGTCCGTGTGACCTTCAAGTTTTTGGGGGAGCTATTTTTTCACCATAAAATCGCACATTTATAATAAAGGTTTGAATGCATCTAATCATCGCATTTGCCGACTACTGTTAGATACGCTGATACTCCTAATGTGATGAGTAGATTGGATAGTCCTCATTTAGGCTAATAATATAACTCCATCCTGTTAGCAAAACAGACAACAATGGACGGCTGAGCCGCACAGTGACAGAGTAAGGGACGTTCAGAGACGTTTGTCCTTTCTTTGCCTGGGAAAATGTGGCCTTTTAGAAACACATTTCATTTACATTTCTAGTAACCTACCCTACTGACAAACAGATCAGTAAAAACAACCTTGTCTTGAACGTGACCATCTAGCCCTACGAAAAGAGGAGACGCAAATTGGACCATATGACATCAATCTAGCCTGGAGGAAAGAATAATTTCCCCCCAAAAAACATTCCGGTGACCAGTGGAACTGATCCAATGATAAAGACAGTGAATATGCTCTCGCCGGTTATACGCAGGTGTCAAGAAGAGGCTGTTGGGAGTTGAGAATTTTGATAGCTAGATTAGTGTTTTTTCTCTGTCTTCTCTTTTCAGCAATAACCATTTGCTTTCTAAACGATGTTTTTCCTACGATTGTATTTAGAAATATTGCGATAGTTAAACGGCTTTTCAATGACAGCTGCAACTCAACAATCAGCTACTTGGTAGGCTATTTGCCGTGCGCGTTGCCCAAAACGCGCACTTAATACGATCCACTTTTTTGTTTAAATGACGAAGCTAATGCTCCTCTGTGGCCAAATCATGCTCTCTGGTGTAGTATTTTGAATGATTTTATTTATTTATGTATAGCAACGAGTAATTATATAGCTACTTTTGGCTAATTGAATTCAATTGACTTTAGGGGAAGCTTGTCTTCCCCTAGACTATTGGACGCGCCACCTAAGCCGACATCAATGTGAAAGTAACGGGTGCATAAAACATCTGCTGTGCTGTGCTGCCTGTAGTAATGTGGGGGTCTCTTTGATCTTTATTAGTGAATACCAGTCATGTTGTTGCTCTGTCATATAGACAGGGCTCTAACTCCTCTACCTACACAATGAGATAGGGTGCAGGCCAGGCAGCAGGCTGTTAGCCAGCCTGCCAGCTTGGTGGAGTCTGCCACTAGCACAGTCAGAGTAGTCAGCTCAGCTATCCCCATTGAGACTGTGTCTGTGCCTCGATCTAGGTTGGGCAAAACTAAACATGGCGGTGTTCGCCTTAGTAATCTCACTAGGATAAAGACCTCCTCCATTCCTGTCATTATTGAAAGAGATTGTGATACCTCACATCTCAAAATAGGGCTACTTAATGTTAGATCCCTCACTTCCAAGGCAGTTATAGTCAATGAACTAATCACTGATCATAATATTGATGTGATTGGCCTGACTGAAACATGGCTTAAGCCTGATGAATTTACGGTGTTAAAAGAGGCCTGTCTCCTCCTGGTTACACTAGTGACCGTATCCCCCGCGGATCCCGCAAAGGCGGAGCTGTTGCTAACATTTATGATACCAAATTCCAATTTACAAAAAAGAAAATGACTGCGTTTTCGTCTTTTGAGCTTCTAGTCATGAAATCTATGCAGCCTACTCAATCACTTTTTATAGCTACTGTTTACAGGTCTCCTGGGCCATATACAGCGTTCCTCACTGAGTTCCCTGAATTCCTATCGGACCTTGTAGTCATGGCAGATTATATTCACATTTTTTGGTGACTTTAATATTCACATGGAAAAGTCCACAGACCCACTCCAAAAGGCTTTTGGAGCCATCATCGACTCAGTGGGTTTTGTCCAACATGTCTCTGGACCTACTCACTGCCACAGTCATACTCTGGGCCTAGTTTTGTCCCGTGAAATAAATATTGTGGATCTTAATGCTTTTCCTCATAATCATGGACTATCGGATTACCATTTTATTACGTTTGCAATCGCAACAAATAATCTGCTCAGACCCCAACCAAGGATCATCAAAAGTCGTGCTATAAATTCTCGGACAACCCAAAGATTCCTAGATGCCCTTCCAGACTCCTTCTGCCTACCCAAGGACGTCAAAGTACAACAATCGGTTAACCACCTAACGGAGGAACTCAATTTAACCTTGAGTAATACCCTAGATGCAGTCGTACCCCTAAAAACAACGAATATTTGTCATAAGAAACTAGCTCCCTGGTACACAGAAAATACCCGAGCCCTGAAGCAAGCTTCCAGAAAATTGTAACCGAAATGGCGCCACACCAAACTGGAACTCTTCCAACTAGCTTGGAAAGACAGTACCGAGCAGTATCAAAGAGCCCTCACTGCTGCTCGATCATCCTATTTTTCCAACTTAATTGAGGAGAATAAGAACAATCCAACATTTATTTTTGATACTGTCGCAAAGCTAACTAAAAAGCAGCATTCCCCAAGTGAGGATGGCTTTCACTTCAGTAGTGATAAATTCATGAACCTCTTTGACGAAAAGATCATGATCATTAGAAAGCTGATTACGGACTCCTCTTTAAATCTGTATATTCCTCCAAAGCTCAGTGGTCCTGAGTCTGCACAACTCTGCCAGGACCTGGGATCAAGAGAGACACTCAAGTGTTTTAATACTATATCTCTTGACACATTGATGAAAATAGTCATGGCCTCTAAACCTTCAAGCTGCATACTGGACCCTATTCCAACTAAACTACTGAAAGAGCTGCTTCCTGTGCTTGGCCCTCCTATGTTGAACATAATAAATGGCTCTCTATCCACCGGATGTATACCAAATTCACTAAAAGTGGCAGTAATAAAGCCTCTCTTGAAAAAGCCAAACCTTGACCCAGAAAATATAAAAAACTATCGGCCTATATCGAATCTCCCATTACTCTCAATATAAAAAATAAAAAAAGCTGTTGCGCGGAAATTCTCTGCCTTTCCTGAAGACTAACAATGTATACGAAACGCTTCAGTCTGGTTTTAGAAGTGTGGGGCTGTGCTTTGGTGGATTATATCCTGCGTGTTATATCTGGAGTACTTCTCCTGTCTTATCCGGTGTCCTGTGTGAATTGATGTATGCTCCCTCTAATTCTCTCTCTCTTTCTTTCTCTCTCTCGGAGGACCTGAGCCCTAGGACCATGCCTCAGGACTACCTGGCCTGATGACTCCTTGCTGTCCCCAGTACACCTGGCCGTGCTGCTGCTCCAGTTTCAACTGTTCTGCCTGCGGCTATGGAACCCTGACCTGTTCACCGGACGTGTTACTTTCTCCCGGACCTGCTGTTTTCGACTCTCTCTCTCTACCGCACCTGCTGTCTCTAACTCTGAATGATCGGCTATGAAAAGCCAACTGACATTTACTCCAGAGGTTCTGACCTGTTGCACCCTCTACAACCACTGTGCTTATTAGTATTTGACCCTGCTGGTCATCTATGAACGTTTGAGCATCTTGGCCATGTACTGTTATAATCTCCACCCGGCACAGCCAGAAGAGTACTGGCCACCCCTCATAGCCTGGTTCCTCTCTAGGTTTCTTCCTAGGCTCCTGCCTTTCTAGGGAGTTTCTCCAAGCCACCGTGTTTCTCCATCTGCATTGCTTGCTGTTTGGGGTTTTAGGCTGGGTTTCTGTACAGCACTTTGTGACATCGGCTGATGTCAGAAGGGCTTTATAAATACATTTGATTGATTGATTGACAGGAGAACTCGTGCATTATATCATTCAATGTTGTACTTAATTTCCCCTTTTTCAGAACTAAACACACTCCTGGTTAAAACAATTGTCAAGCCGTACCTTAAAGTGCCTTAGCCCATTCACTGTGCCGTTCCTGCTCTATGTGAATCAACGTTATTAAACCACCTCAACTGGAATCCTACCGGTCTGTCATCCGTGCCCTTACAAACACCTGGAACACTTGGAGCTAAGAAACCCTTATCCAGCCCAACAGGTCCTTCAGGAACTCACTCTCTGAGCAGATGACCCCGGCAGAGAACTTGGCAGCAGTCTTCTGACAGCTGACAGTCCTGTGATGCTGGCAGTGGCTCAGAGACATCTCATTTCCTATACAAAGGGAAGGGGATGTTATTAGACACTTTTCTAAATTTACCAGTAAACTAATCTGAAAATGTGAATTTTAAGGAATTTTCATAACATGTAAACTATGTAAATAAAGCATTTAGTTCAATATAAATTCTGATAACTTTGGTATATTACCGGGAGTTTCGCAACCCTACCTGTACACTTCACTCCACTCATCACCATCTCTGTCACGTTACTACTGTCCCAGTACCATGTTTCCTTAGCAACAGGGGAAGCACAAACAAACAGCAGGAGGTTATCATTAAACATTTATTTATCCAGGAAGTCCCATTGAGACCTATTTTACAAGGGACACTTGGCAATAGGTTATGATAATAATAATAATAATTGATTGGAGTGCTTTTCCTGTAGCTCAAAGCGCTTTATATAGTAATGGGAAAACCTCTTCCTCTACCAATGTGTAGCACCCATCTGAAAGGTGCCAAAACGATCACAACACACCCTCTGATCTTGACACTTGCGCTCTATGAATTTCTTCACTGGTGATC